>NC_045439.1:98326893-98360837 GCF_002776525.5 Piliocolobus tephrosceles | reverse complement strand
TCTTTCTTCTTTTTCTTTTTCTTTTCTTTTTTTTAATAGAATCTTGCTCTGTTGCCCAGTCTGGAGTGCAGTGGTGCCATCTCAGCTCACTGCAACCTCTGCCTCCCAAGTTCAAGTGATTCTTCCACCTCAGCCTCCCGAGGAGCTAGATTACAGGTGTGTGCCACCATGCCCGGCTAATTTTTGAATTTTTAGTAGAAACATGCTTTCACTATTTTGACCAGGCTGGTCTCAAACTCCTGACCTCAGGTGATCTACCTGCCTCAGCCTCCCAAAGTGCTGGGATTACAGGCATGAGTCACCACACCTGGCCAAGTCTTTCTTGAAGAAAGACCCTTAGGATTAAGGGTCCCACATGGGAATATTAGTTTCTATGTTTCCATGGACTCTGGGCCTGCTTTCCATTCCCTTCAGAAGCAGGGCATCACCTTCACTCTGGTGTTTGAGCCTTCTGCTTTAAGCAAGAGTAAAGTTAGGCTTTTCCACAGAAAGGCCTCCCAAGTCTCTGTGGAAGGCCTCACTGGGTGACCTGTTCATTTCCTAGGGTCCTTTGTGCATTAACTAAAATCCTTTCCATCATTAAGTTCATCGCTGGGGGAAAGAATGAGGATAAACAGACTTCTTCAGGCCAACAAGCTTTTATGTTGGAAGCTGGTGAATGTAGGAAGTCTAAGGGCTCGGCCTGTGTCCACAGATGAACCGGAATTTTACGCCTCAGTATAACTAAATTCTATCACATAAAAATCAAATGCTGATCTTTGCCAATACCACTTACTCTCTCTAGTTAGGCAGCAAGGTTACTTTGAGCTGCTTTTCTCTGAGCTGTCCAGGAGGTGAGTTTATGTAGGGGGCAACAAAATAAGCAGAGGTGGTCCCAGGACACCTATTTTTGTGTTAAGGAATAGACATTCTGAGGAGAGAAAGAGAAGATCAGGAAACTGTCTTACGGATAACGCAGGATTATTTCCGGTGTTGGGGATTGGGTTGATCTCTACTAGTGGAAGTGGGGACGGGTACCCCAGATGGAGGAAAGCTAGGACACAGATGCATAGGCACGAGCTCACATGGTTGCTCAGAGGACAGTGGATGGCCAGCCTGTCCATCTGTTAGATCTATTTAACGCATTTGTGAGGATGAAGCCCGGGGATTTGGGCCAGGTTATCAGAATTCTTAAATATCAGACTAAAAACTGCCCTGAAGACATAGATACTTTATGTTAAGGCCTATTGAGTACCTACTATGTGCCTCCCAACTGTTTTCAACACTCAATCTCTTACTTCATTTAAAGCTATCAAAACACCATGCAGTAAGCACTTTAATAACAGTAACAATAATCAGTGAGGATCCTTGCAGGTTTGAGCAGGTGAGAGGAAGAAATTGGCATATTCCTTCCTAAACTTTTATGGGCATTAGCTCCTTCAACATGCTCCAAATGTATGACTGTACACATAATTTTACTGAATCCTCATGGCAAGTCAATGAGGTGGATATTTTCTTAATTTCACTCCTTAAAACAACATTTGAGACTGGTTTAGTAAATTGCCAAATGCTGCCTCTGAGGATGTGTCCTTGAGTGTGAATTTATACCCAGTTTTGCCTCATTCCAAAGCCATGTTCTTTCTCGGTCCTCTTACTCTGATCCTGTTGTTTGCTCCCAAGGTCCCCTTCCTGTCCTTTCTTCTTTTCTTTGTGTCTCTTGCATTTTGGGGGCTGCTGCTGCCTCTCTTATACAGATCAAATAATGCCCTTTCTCCTTCTCCTACCGGAAGCAGCTCAGTTTTCTCTTGGACCCATGGTTGTGGGTAGTTGTCAAGGCCAATGGTGTGTCCTGCGAATGGGTGACTGGGATTCTCTGGTCTCCCGTTCTATGGTTCACCCTGTGGTCCTCACAGGTGTTTCTCTTCCTGACCTCAAGACTTTCTGCATGGAGCTGCATCTCATGGCTCCAGTGCCCTGCAGCCTATGTCTTGGCCCAGAGCTCTGGCGCTGGAAGGGACAGCCTTTAGCACATTGTGCTCTGTGTGTTCTGATGAGAACGTGACATCACAAGGAGGGCTTGGGGGACAGAGTCAGATGCCAGGGATGAGAGGCCGAGGCAGTATTCCCGGGTAGTAGCTGGAAAAGAAAGGCCTCTGGGGAGATCGAGAGGTGGGATGTGACCCTCATATGGGCACTTTGAAGAGAGTTTGTCACTGTCAGGCCAGAAGAGGCAGAGGAAAGAGGGAGCCCAGCAAGTTGTCGGAGGGACAGATTCTCAGTTGGAGCCTGAGATTCATCTTTCAGCACCTAACTTCTCAATTCCAGATGGCTCTCCTTGGGGAGTTCTTTTGCTCTTTATTCTTGGCTGAAGCAGTCACGGCTTAATGAGAGCCAGAGGTACTCTTGCTACGGGAAAGGCCAACAGAATATGGAGACCAGAAAGTGGGTATGAAAGGGCAGTCATACTGTGGTTAGGGAGGCTGACATTGGGGGCCTGGGTATTGGTCGGTGTCTGAGCTCATGGCGGGAGCACAGTGGGGTAGCACCGGGGAGCAGGGACACTTCTGAACTTCAGCCTCAGCTTCTGAACTTCTTGTGTCAGGAAACGTGAGCTGGAAATTGCCCCAGAACAGACAGTCCTCTGCTGATCCTCTCTCTTCACTGCTTCCAGAAACAGCAGGGTGTCTTATTTGTGTGTTCATCTTGATGGGAACACAGTGTCTCGATGTCCTAGACCGCTACCTCTAGCCTAAGGGTGCACACGTGCCTCAGAGTGGGACCTGCTGTTCGCTGAGCTTCTTCAGAGCTGAACATGGAGGTGCTTTGTTTAGAAGTCTGGGGAGCTGGAGACTGAGGGTTAGGATGTGGGTCTCAGTAGTCTCCTGGTTCAATATGATCTTGGTTCCTCAGAGCCAGGACATAAATAAATCTGTTCTTAGGAACTTCCTGGATCTTTTCTCATTCTCACTCGTCTTTCCTTTCTTTATGCCACTCCCCCAGATTCCCTTGTTCCTCCCTCTTTGCAGTATTTTCCCTGCTAAAGTCTCTAGCAGTGCTTCAGGGAGAGTTTTAATTTATTCACCCATTCATCAAATAGTTGGTGAGTACCTACTTGGTCTCACGCCCTGTGCTGGGCCCAGACTATGAACTTGAGCAACACATGTCTTTTGACTTTTGGCCTTTTGACTTGTGCAACTGCCAGCACCCTTCAGAGCCTCTTTGCAAAGATGTCAAACTCTGAAAAAAATGTAAGAGGGAAGCCCTAATCCATAGAAGGCCTAAGGGTGAGTCATGGGCTGGCCAGCAGAAAGATCCAGGTTCTTATTCTTAGGTAAAAAATCCTGAGTCAACTTGGCCTCAGGACAGCAATAGCAATAAACAGTGCTGGTGGTCATTCAACCTGGAATCCATTCCCAAGTCATTGTTACCCCATTTGATTAATCTTTTTTTAAATTTTATTTTATTTATTTATTTTTGAGACAGTCTCGCTGTGTCACCCAGGCTGGAGTGCAGTGGTGCCGTCTCAGCTCACCGCAATTGCCGCCTCCCAGGTTCAAGCGATTCTCCTCCTTCAGCTTCCCGAGTAGCTGGGATTACAAGCACATGGCACTACACGTGGATAATTTTTGTATTTTTAGCAGAGATGGGGTTTCACCATGTTGGCCAGGCCGGTCTTGAACTCCTGACCTCAAGTGATCAACCCGCCTCAGCCTCCCAAAGTGCTGAGATTACAGGTGTGAGCCACTGCACCTGGCCTTGATTAATAATTTTTAAATTCTATACCTCTAAAAAAATTCTGCAGTTTTTCTCTTAGATCTCCAGCCTTCAAAATGTCTTCTGTTAGAAAGGTCCTTTACAGGAAACCAGGAGATGCTCTTTTTTCTCATAGTCTATAAATCATCCAGGGATGGCTCTGCAGGCGTGGTGGTTTGAATAGTTTAGCCATGCTCTACTCTTCTGTCCAGGTGGAGAACTGACTGGGTTGGCTGGAGACCCCTACAAAGGGCCTGTAGCTGGCCAGGGCACATGCTTGCCTGGCTATGCTCTTATGCAATACCGTATGCAATTAGCTCCTCTTGCTTGCCATTCATAGAAGGTATGAGGTGAGACCCAGCCAGGAGGCCAGGAGAAAGTGTGAGGGCAGTTCTGTGAGGGCTAGCAGAAATTTGTATTTTGAGCTCAGGCAGGGCCCTGCCCTCTTGGTGGTCTCCTTCCCCCTCAAAGGTTCAAAGCTGGCCCTTTTTCTCCCTCCTGCCACTTCAAACACCCACAGTTGGAGCCCCAGGAATGTTATTCTTTTCCATTTAAAGACATTCCATTTCATGTGTAATTAAATGTGTGGTATTGAATTAATGTTTTCTTCTGAGCCTTTTTGGCAGGCAGAGACCCTAGGGTCTGGTTAGTGCAGAGAAAACACACGCTTCTCACAGATCCTCCCTTCCTCACCCTGTTTCCTCTTCCCCCTTCTCCTGCCAAGAATCTCCCTCCTCCCTCCTGCATGTAGTCACCCTCAGGACTCACCTTGCAATGGGTGAGCCTAAGATCCTGGAAACTCTGTTTCTGGGTGGGGCAGTGAGATCTTGGATTTCTGCATTCTGGTGCTGGCTTTATCTTCAAATGTCATCCTGGTGGCTCACATTGAGCTTAGGTGGTGGCAATCAAGGGTAGCAAGAATAGGTTCCAGGATAAGGTGACACATTCTCTCTTTACAGATGTTATTGGTTTCTACCAAGTACTGATGCCAGTGCAGAAAGCAAAGCCTCTCTCTGAAGTAGGGGTTGCAAGAGTTGAAGGGGGCTGTCATGATTAAAGGATGTCTAGAGGCTCAGCACAGCCTTTAGAGTCCCACAGGACACCTCTAACAGCTAGGGGATCTTGGGAAAGTTACTTAACCACCTTGAGCTTCAGCCCCCTCATCTGTAGCATGGGGACAGCAGCAACATATTATGTTTAAGAGAGTTGTAGGGCCAGGCACGGTGGCTCACGCCTGTACTCCTAGCACTTTGGGAGGCTGAGGCGGGTGAATCACCTGAGGTCAGGAGTTTGAGACCAGCCTGGCCAACATGGAGAAATGCCGTCTCTACTACAAATACAAAAATTTACCAGGTGTGGTGGCACATGCCTGAAATCCCAGCTACTCGGGAGGCTGAGGCAGAATTGAACCTGGGAGGTGGAGGTTGCAGTGAGCCCAGATTGTGCCATTGCACTCCAGCCTGGGCAACAGAGCAAGACTCCGTCTCAAGAAAAAACAACAACAACAACAAAAAACACAAAAGACAGAGCTGTAAAGATGTCATGTGCTCAGCCTGGTATCTGGCTCAGGATAAGTGCTCAATTGATGGCAGTTATTTTTATTATTAATGAGGGCACAAAGGGATAACAATAAGCTAAAAGAGACCAGTGCAGAGTGAGATGGAATCCACAAGGGAAAGACCTGGGAGGTCTCAGTGATGAGGACAGGAACCAGTTAGGAATCGAGTATCAACATGAGCCAGGGAAGAGGGGAGGGCAGGATGGTTAGGAGCTCCCACTAGGGGTCAGTCCTCAGGGCTGCTGGTGGTGGCAGGGGGCTGCTTCTGAGCCTCTTAAGTCACCACCTTCAGAGAAGGACTGTCTCAGTACTGTCCACACACATGGTTCCCAAGACAATAATTAGCCAAAGCACCGAGGTGGCAAACAAATTTCTGTTAAGGCAATCTGAGTGTGACTGAGTGCACACACTCACCTTTGGGGACCGAATTTGCTGCTTGGCATACAGCAGGATCACTGTTATTTGTAACCACCGACCCTGGGAAATCGGATTCCTCTCTACTGATCAATACCAATCTTAAGTAGGTGGCTGTCTCTGCCTTTTGATGTCTTTATTCCACTGTCTGACCAACCTCCTCCCGCAAACTGTTTTGGCCTCTGAAGGAGGAGGAGGTCAGGCATGGTGGTGGCAGCCTTAGACAGAGCTGGTGACCAGAGCCAGGGCCAGCTTACTCCTGGGCAAGCTCGTGCCATTTTATTTTAGGAGAAAATCATCATCCTTCTCCACATTTCTTTCCAAGCCATGATTTTATTTGCAAGATAGGTGTTGAGCTCCTAGTTGAAATGAAAATCAGAAAGGAAAGAAACACATCTGTTAAATGTCTAATATATTTTGGATATTTTATATCATCTTTATTATCTAAAAATTTTAAGTCATCCTCTCAACAATTCTGCCAAGTCAATATCCATGTTCCCATTCTACAGATAAGGAACTAGAGGCGTAGAGAGGATAGGATTCAATTAGTAAGTAAGAGCGTCAGGATTTCAATAGAGATCTGTTTTGTTTGTTTGTTTGTTTTCCAGTCTTCAGTCTTTCAGCAGTGCCATTTGGGACAGGTGTTTTTGTTCCCTCTTCCTCCCTGGTCAGCAGGGCTGAGCAGTTTATGCCTGCCACCTCCCTGCCCTCATTCTCCCAGAACAGGGAGGTGAAGCTGACAGTGGTCACCTCTGTGTCCAGCGATGTTAGTGTATCCAGCAGCTATGTGCATGCCTCCCTTCCCGCCCCACAGGGCAGCCAAGGGGAACAGAAGTAGGATGATGGATAACCCCTGCCTGCCCACTGACCTCTCAGGGCTCAGGTTTTCTGTCCAGAGGTGACCAGTGACCTCAATGGATTAGAGATTCTGCCCTAGGTCATGCTTGCTGCAGACCTGGAAGACCTCCCAGAAGTGAATCCCACACATATGGAATAGTTATCTTGGTCCCTACTAAAGAGAAAGAATTCTTGGAGCAGCCACTAAAACACAGAAATCTTGATTCTGTTCTTGTGTCAGATGAACCGGTTGTCCTGTGGGAACAAGATCTACAGGTGGCTTCTTCTGGTGGAACCCAGTTGGTGGCTGTCTCACAAAAAGGATTGAGGGAAAAGCCAGGTCAGAAGGTCCCAGGAACTCTTTTAATTTCCCAAAGAACCCTTCCTGTTATATAGCAGCCCCCTGCTTTCTCCAGCAGCCCCTTCTTTGTTGGAAATTGGGAAGTCTTCCCACGGCCTGGGCTATTCATCCCTCTCCCTGCCTCCCCTTCCAGTGTCTTCATGTCTGAGCCTTGTGACCCAGACTCTGCTGGGCCAGTCAGCCAGGCAGTAAAAGGAGATTGATGCCCTCTCCTCTTAGGAAAATCCATCACTTTTTGGCGTGTGGGTCAGATAGCTTCACCAGAGGCCGCTCTGAACAGCACTGTGTGAGCTAAAAGCATGCAGAGGCAGGGACCCAAATAGACGCATGGACGTCAGAAGTGAAACGGCTCACTCCAGTCATTCCCCAGGGCCTGAGCAGAGGCTGTTCCTCCCTCACTCTGTCCCCAGATATACCCTTCTCCCCAGGGCTTTGTCTGTTCTGTAAGGCTTCCAGTGGGGGCTCCTGCCCTTGCCCTTGGGAAGATGCTGTCATAGAATTCCAGGATGAGCAGGGTGAGGGAAACCTGAGTAGTGGAAGATGGAGGGTTAAGCATCTATGGACTGGATCATTTTAGTGGCCATAAAGCTGGGAGGACAGAATGAAGACAGCCTAAGGTAAAGGGAAGAACACGGATTTGGGAGTCATAAACAAGAGAGTCCTTCCTTGTCCGCATTTTACCTCTGTGAATTTGGCAAGTTACCCCCTGCCTCTGTTTTCTCATCTGTGAAAAGGGTGTAATAACACTTATCTCTCAGTCTCTCAGGGTTATGAGGAGAATCAAGTGTTGAATACACAGTAGGTGTTGATACATAGGGTACAAGTTAATTCTTTTTGCCCTACTTTTTCCTGGGTAAGTTCAGTGAAAGAAGCTGCTCATATGGCATTCTGGAGTCTCCAGTCTTGTTGATGCATGGGGTTGTCCACATGGAAGTGATTTGCCTTATGTGTTTGGCCCTAATCCAGCCAGTCTCTGCCAAAGCTCCCTGGTTACCTTGTGGAGCTTCTTATCCTCATGACGAGGAACCAGTCCTCTCCTGGGGGAGAATTTATGATCGAATAAAATCTGTGCTTATTTCCCGTTCCTCTTTCTGCTCCTTCCCAGCACTCACCACCCTGCCCAGGGCTAAGCATAGGTATTGGTGTCAAAATTCTTTCACCCTGAAGACAACAAGAATGAGTCAAGGCTATTTTCTTCTGAGCACCTGAGTATTTCCACATCCCTGAAAAAAGGTCCATTTGCACATTTGGGGAAGACACTTTGGCCCACGGGAGGCTTCTGCTTGGCCTTTTTCACATGCTCCTGGAGAGCAGATGAGCTTCCAGTAATATGGTCACTTGCCCTCTGCTACCTTCAAGGCTCACAGCTGTCACAGCTTCCCCACTCCTGCAGCCAGGGGTTTGCAGCTGCTGCCAGGCTCTCCTGGGATGTTGAGGGAGGGCTGGGAAACCACTCCCTGGATGCCGCTCCCACTTGGCTTGTCTTAATCTCTCAGGGGTTGTGATTCTTGCTGCTGAGGGAGGGAGAGGAGAAGGACGGGTTCCAAGACGTGACTGAGGCACAGCAGCTGAAAAACAGAGTCTGGTTCTCTTTAAAGCTCCTCCATTCCCATTTTGCATTCATTGTAGCTGGGAGTGAGTGTTCTGAGGGAAGCAGTGAGGTCTCTCAGCCCAGAGTTGGACTTAGGGACCCAAGAAAATCTATAATATTGTTTTGCCCTTGTAGAGATGTTTCTAGAACATAAGAAGGCAAGATAGGCAAGATCTGCATTGCATGGATGCATAGTTGGGCCTCTGAGAAGGGACTTGACTCAATCTAGGCCACACAGTTAGGGAGGGAAGGAGGACCTTGGAGCTAAGCCCAGGATGTCTCACCTCCTCCTGGGCTTCTGGAAGTGAGGCATGGCTAAACTGTGAGCACGGTACTTGCTTAGGCCAAGTTGTAAAGGTAAACTTCTTCAGCTGGCTAATTTCTCACCCCTCCAAAGAAGCTGTGTTCTAGTGGTTCTCAAAGTGTAGTTCCTGCACCAGCAGCACCTGGGAACTTAGAAATGCATATTCTCAGGCCTCAACCTGGACCTACTAGATTGGAATTCCTGGTGGAGGAGCCCAGCAATCTGTTGTAACAAGTCGTCTAGGTGATTTTGGTGCATTCTCAAGTTCTCCTATTACAATGCAGAGGGAAGGTGGGATCAGGGTGGGGTCTGGGGCCAAACGGGGCTCTTCCCCCAGTAACTTGGCAAGCCTGCCATGTCCTAATGCTCTGAATCCCATGCCCAGCTCAGTCACCAGGTGGGGATGCCTGACTTGGCTCTCATTTCTCCTTTTTGTAAAATAATAGAATAATGAAAATGCCAAAACACAGCCTACATTTTGGAGGACTTAAAGGTTTACAAACTTCCATGCTCAGGTAATAGGTAAGTTAAACTCGTGCTGTTCTCCCCATACCCATTTTACAGGTGAGAAATCTGAGACCCAAGATTTTGTTGTTGTTGTTCTGTGAGGTGCACAAGTTCTTGGAGGATCCCGGTCTTGAAGCAATCACCTGTGGCTTCCCAGGCCTTCCCAGTCCCGGCGTGTTCAGAGATGTGGGCTTGACATTGTACATCAAGCCATCGTGAGCCCTGTCTTCACTCCCAGGCCATGTCAGGACATTCAACTTGCAGAACCCGTGTGTCATCCCTAGTCACATGGGAATGATTAGGTAGCAGGAGCGGGTGGCCTCCCGAGAGAGGGCCTGACTTCCTATTTTCTTGCAGCAGGAGACTCTTTAGCCTTGCCCTCCAAAGTCAGCAAATACCATTCCTCAGAGGTTGAGAAACAGAGACAAAAAGTGTGAAGAAGGGAACCAATTTTAATCCCCTCCCTGTAAAGACTGGGGCATAGCCCTGCAGTGCATAGCAGCCACATTGCAGCCTGTGGCTTGGGAGGAGTGGTCACCAGCAGCTGTTAATGTGCAGGTCTGTCCTGGTGGGAGGAGAAAATCATAGTCTGTAAATGCTTCCTCCCGCAAATCCTTACTAGGCAGATCATCTGGGACACTATGGGGATACCAAGGACTCTGATGGGGGAAAAAAAAGATTCCTATAGTTTATTCTTGAAGGAATCCCCAAATCAACAAAACAGTACCCTAAGGCTTCCAGCCATGCCCCTCTGTCCCTGTTATGTCTCCTCACTTACGGGGATGATCTGCCATGGCCCAGGATCTGCAGCTTTCATTTCTCTACAAAGTCACTTGGGATAATCCACTTTTTGGCTCTGCAATGCTCTTCGTAATGTGAATGCAGGTATTTAATGGGCTTCTGCCTGGTGAACAATTAATGTAAATGTCAGTGAGTAATCTCCGGTTTGCTCCTTTCATCACCAGCCCACTGCTTGTACAACTCTTTTGTAGCATTCTTTCCAAATAGGTGGGAGGGCTGAGGTTACAGCTCTGCTTTCTGCAGGCAGACAGACCTCAATTAGGTTGCTAAATTAGCAGAGGCAGGGGCAACCCTTCTCTCTGCACACACCTTTGTTCTTGGATGGTCTCTGAACTTGCATTTTGTGGTCTCATTGGTCTTTCTCTCTTTCAGAGAAGGGTTGGCCAAGTAGAGGTTTCCCCCAGATAATGTTAGCTACCCCTTAGAAGTCTCTGTCATGAACCAGGCACTGTGATGGGGTCACTAAAGCCTTTATGTTACCACAAAAACCAGTGTGTCTTTGTGTGTGTGTATGTGTGTGTGTGTGTGTGTGTGTGCATGTGTGCATGCATGTGTCCATATCTTCTATGTCTTTACTTTGTCCTCAGCCCTGGGCCAAGCTCTTTATATGGATTATCTCATTTAATCTTCACAAGAATTCAGCGAGGAAATTTCTTGTTAATCCCATTTTACAGTTGAGAAAATTGAGGCTCTGAGGCTAAATAACTTTCCCAAGCTCAAAAAACTGGTAATGGAGTGGAGCCAGGATTCCAACCGGATTCTCGATCGTACCCTGGAAACCTTGCTTTTCGAAGTGCAACCAACAGCAGGTGGACATGACCTGGGAGTTTGTTAGAAATATAGATTCTCAGACCCACTGGATTAGAATCTTCATTTTGACAAGATTCCCAGGGGATTCATGTGCGCAAAACTGTGGAGACTGCTTTGTGCTGTCTCCGATAACTCTGGCTAATTAAGGCCAGAATCCTGTGTATTAACTACTAACTTCATTTGCCAACAGAGGATGCAGTGGTTTAGAGGGGTTAGGAGTTATTCAGGGACAGCACTGAAATTTGATTTTGGCCCATACTCTCAAACCACAGAAGGATGTCAGGTTTTTTGCTAAAGTTAGGGTGCTAGAGTTTGCCTTTGCCTGCTATGGGCTCAGAACCAAATTCTCCACTCTAGACCTCTGTACTCTTCTGTCTCCCTGTGTCACCAAATGAGGACTGATTTGCTGCCCTCCTCTTTGTCCCTGTCCTACAGATGTGCAGCACATTAAGAGGAGAGACATCGTGTTGAAGCGAGAACTGGGTGAGGGAGCCTTTGGAAAGGTCTTCCTGGCTGAGTGCTACAACCTCAGCCCAACCAAGGACAAGATGCTTGTGGCTGTGAAGGTAAACCCCAGAGGCATGCGGGCACCAGGAGGAGGGCTGGCTGAGGGCCCAGGGAGGGAAGGAAGAGGCTCACTCCATTTGAGAAGATAGTGCTCAATTGGCTTTCTCAAATGCAATCAGAGGACTTTGTTCCAAGGTCAGTGAAGTTTCCTAGAGACCACAACAACTTCCTTTGGCTTCCAAGGTCAAGGGCTGCAGCAATTAAGGGGGCTATTCCTAGGGAGCAAGTTTATTCTTGTAAATGACCCTGGTCCTTTTCTGGTGGCCCTGTGGTTACCTCTGTCCCAGGGCAGGCCCTCCACACTCCACCCTCCACCATGTAGTAGCTTTACAGGACGTTGCTGTCTGTGCCTGGAAAGTCACATGGCCATTTCTCAGGAGTTGAGCTGTTGTAGCGTGGGCTGTTTAAGGAGGACTGGGTAACCACTTCCCAAGGGCACAAACATCACTGAGAATAGAAGATGTTGGGGGAGGGGGTAAGGCGGGGAGGCAGGGAGTTAGTACTGGGAGAATAGTGAGGGAGGTTGCAGAAATTCTTAGGTACTTCCCATGGGGTTCAGGTTCAGACCCCAAGGGGCAGCATGCCTGGGAGAAACTTCTTCCTGGCAGCTGCTGGAGGGCACCCTTAACCACAGGGCTTCTGTGTTGCCAAGACACATGGCAGATTTGCATCAGGAGCTGAGTTGCTTGGGGTAGGAGAGAAGGGGCTTTGCTACTACTGGTTACCCTTCCAGACTTTTCCACCCAGCAGTCAACAGCTTCTCTTTGTAAACCAATGCTGGACAAATCTTTGAACATGGTTAACATAAACAAGAATCAGGTAGCCTCATGGAGACATGCACAGAACTCTGGAGCCCTTCCCTGGAGTCCGGAGTGGCTTCATTGCATGCAGTTAGCAGGCTTCTGAGGCCACTGTAGAGTATGCGGTGTCCTGAGATGTGGGCCGACCAATGTCAGAGATATGGCTCCCCATGAAGACATTCACCCAGACCTCAGAATGGTCCAATCCTTACCATTGAGGGATCACAAAGGCAGTTCTTGTTTCTGCAACTTCTGGGTCTCTGTATTCTTAGTCTTGTATATCTACAGATTGTTTTTGTCCACAGAGGGCAAATGACCTCAAGAATGAAGGCAGTACAGTGCAGGCATAGCATGGGCATCAAAGAGCCTGGGTGCAAATCCCAGTTCTACCACTGATAAGCTGTGGGAACTTTCACAAGACACTCAACTTTTTCGGGCCTCAATTTCCTTATCTGTATAATAGCTATAATAATATCCCCTCCTTAGAATATTGGGGATTAAATTACACAATGTGTCTAAAATTTGTGATGCACTGCTTGGGGCTTAGTAAAGACTCAATAAAAAGTAGTTGGCATTTGTTTCTATCATCATCATTGTCATTGATGTTGATATTACTGAATGTGCTTAGATACAAGATGTATGACCTGCCAAGCTTGCATTGACTATCTAGAATAGGAGTCACCAAACTTTTTCTCTAAAGGTAAATATTTTAGACTTTGAGGGCCTTAGAACTCTCCATTGCAACTCTGCCCGTGTTGTTGGAAAGCAGCATAACAATACATTAACTAATGGGGGCGGCTATTTTCCAATAACTTTTTTATTACCAAAATAAGCAGAGTTTGCTGACCTCTGCTCTAGGAAATAAATAAGAGTACTGCATCCTAAAAGACTAATGATTATTATTGCTGTACATCCTGTAAATAAACTTGCTCAGTGTGTCTCTGTAGACATGAGATGGTCAGATGAGCAAGGGTGTCTTTAAAGAGCTTGGAGGAGGGATGTAGAAAGGTTTCTAATGTTGTCCCTAAACTTAGGATCTGCACTGCCCTGGCATTTTTAATATATAGGATGACACTAATCCACGGGGTGTTCCAGCATCCATCTGGGGACTGGTGAATGAACTGAACATTTTTGCACTTTCAGCAGAGAATGAAATGATGACTGAAAACCCTGGAAAATGTTTCTCTGAGTGGTCTGGCATTAAGGGGCAGTACCCAGACTGAGTAATGCAGAAAATGTGTTTCTGTTCCCATCCTTTTAAAAGGGTTTCCTTCTTTCCTTGGATCTGGGGACATTGAGGAGATGAACCCTCTGGGATTTTACACCATGTGTCACTCAGTGGATCTGCCTAGTGGTCAGCCTGGAAAAGATGCCTATGTCCTCCAGAGAACATCTCGGAAGTGGTGTTTCCTACTTCCTCCCCTCCTTAGATTCCACTCTTTTTTTTTTTTTTTTTGCAGGATCCTTCCTTTTGAGTTGGTTCTCATGTTGATGCAGAGTGATTTTGTACTTCTAGAGAACACATACAAGTATAACCCAAGATAAAGTTTTCCCAAATCAATTGGCAAGAATGTTTTGCCCAGCAGTTGCTATGGTACAAACAAAGAAGCAGAAACTGCAGCCTATTTTTAAGGTGCTTACAGCCTGCTGGGGAGAGGGAGCAGTATGGTACAGGACATAATCTGCATATATGAGTAGTATAAGTGTGACATTAAAATAACATCATGCATGAACCGTTAAATAAGTGGTGCCACTCTGAAATCATCATTAGACAAACAGAACATTTACACAGCATTCAAACCCAGGCAACCCCTTCCTTCACAGAGGAGGGAATGAGATCCTTCTCCCCATTTTTCCTTTTTTTCTCTGTCATTTCATACTCTGTCCTGGGTGAACCTCAGTGGTCTTCTAATTCATGAATTCTTCATGTGGTTTTATGTGGTCTAGAGCTTTTCCTGTCTGTGGAGGTTTTTGTTTTCACTTCAATGACCATATATTTTATTTCCAAGATATCTAATTGGTTCTTAATTTTGTTACCTTAATTTTATTTCTCCCCCTTCTTGTGGCATGCCTTCTTGTTTTCTTTAGAAAATGTATTTCTTCACTCTTTTTGAGCATTTACTTATTTAAAAATCTTTTTGAGCTATTCTAATAAAATTGATTTATCTTCAGGAAATTTATGTCCTGGTTTTTGATAATATTAGTCATTTGGATTTAGCATTATATTTCTTCCAATATATCTGAACTTCAGCTTTTGGATTCCTTTTGGCTTGAAGGGTGTTTTGGTTTTTGTTTTGAGTAGTCACAGTTTCCACTTTCAATTACTTTAAATTGAAGCGGGAGCTTAAAACATTTGTGAAACAATCTGAGTGCAGAATGTCAGATTTTTACTGTTTTCCCTATGTTTTTATGCTTTTTCCTTCTACTCTTAACAGTATTTTTAACCACTGACCTTTAGCAGGTTTTTTAAAAAGCATTCATCCTAGCTTCCATAAAAACTCCCCAATATACACTCATATTTCATTGGTTTCTAGAGCATTTCATTACATTAAGTAATTACATTAGCAGGTTTAGTTGTTATGAATGAGTTTGGGAACAATCACAGACGACTCTTGGTAAACCCCTCTGTGGGACAGAAGTATTTCCCTGGGTATCCAGCTAGCAGGGAGTATTCAGGATCTCATGCTCTGCAGAGGTCATAGGCAGTGCCAACTAATCTGGGCTGTCATGTAGACACAGCTCAGTGGAGAGTTTTCTGGCCAAAGGAGCACCAAAGGCCCTGAGGCAGAGAAAATCTTGGAGGGTACGGAAAGGTCATGAGACTGAAGTATAATAAATGAGGCGGGAGGAGTGTGTGTGAGGAGAGGAGGCAAAGAGAGATGGGGAGGGCAGACCTTATAACGTCCATGACTGTGTTAAGGAGTTTGGATTTTATCCTATAAACACTGGGAAGCCAATGGCCAGTTTTAAGCCAGGAAGACAGATGAGAGAGGGGCATCCTTGTATGTAATAACTACCCATCTTCTTTCCTGGTAGAGTTGTGTGAGACTGTCACCCAAAGGAAGTGGCAGTGGATTTTGAGTCAGTAAAAGAAAGATGATTTTATAATGAAAGGGGGTTGATTGGTGTGCGTGTGTGTGTGTGTTTGTGTGTGTGTTTGACCACTTAGGATTTAGAACATTTAGGAATGTGTGTATATCATACATATATCATAAAAATGAATTTCAGGATATTAATGAAATCTGAAACTGAACATCCTTTGAAATATCTCCCCCTAAAAAAGAAAGACAGTAAGATGGAGGGCAGCAGGGTTTGGACAACATGAAGATGCTAAATGACCCAGGGAAGAGTTGAGAGCTGTTGAAAGGTTGTGTTCTTGCCATCTAGCCTATTTTCCTTCCATCCAAATAAACAGCCTTACTGAAACCCTCTCCCCAAGGCAGATTGGACATGACAGCTGGTGCATGTTGAGGGGAAGATAAGAAAGGGAAATGTCCGCAAACTTTGGAAGAAAGAGAGGGAGAGGAGGAGGGCAAATTCTAGCTCTCCTTTTTGTACTAAAGATACCATACAAAGGCCTGAGCCAGGAACTTCCCCAGCTTCAGAGACCTCTCGGCAAGATGCATGTCTCTACACTGACAGTTAGTGGCTATGATAAATTGGTTCTTTCCCATGCCACTCATGGGTGACCCATTTTGAGGTTTCCCAGCCATGAAGATATTAAATGTGGACCCCACTGAGAGGAGCCAGAGAGTCACTGGCCATATTTTCCTCCTCATTATTCTCCTCCTGTCACCTCTGTTCTAATTGCATCAATACCTGGGGATGGGGCCACTGGCAGCTCCCAACCCTAGTTGCCATATTAGGCAAGAATTTCAGGTTTGACTCAAGAGCTGGAAAGCCCACTTTGAAAGCATGGAGAAGGGATGTGGAAGACTGAAAGTGATGATGGTTGCTTTGTGTTCATCTCCCGAATGAGGAACCCATCTCTGCCTTACAGTGCTGGGTGCCAGCCTAGGGGGGCGCTGGCTGGTGCTGCCTAAGAGCTGAGAATAGAAATATCCCAGGGCTGTCACTGACGTCCAGACTGTGGGAGAGAATGACTTAAAGAGATGGAGAGGGGCCATTTGACTGGCCCCAAATTTGATTTACTTTTCCCTCTCATAAATCCAGCATTCAACATAAATCTTTATATTCTCCCATCCCAACCACGCTGGGTTCCTTTTCTTCTTCTTCTTCTTCTTCTTCTTCTTCTTCTTCTTCTTCTTCTTCTTCTTCTTCTTCTTCTTCTTCTTCTTCTTCTTCTTCTTCTTCTTCTTCTTCTTCTTCTCCTCCTCCTTCCTTCTCCTCCTCCTTCTCCTCCTCCTCCTCCTCCTTCTCCTCCTCCTCCTTCTCCTCCTCCTCCTTCTCCTCCTCCTCCTCCTCCTCCTCCTCCTCCTCCTCCTTCTTAACAAATAAATCACTCTGCATCATCCAATACCCATGACCTAGCCCATTCAGCTCAGGGCTGCTGCTGGGAGCTGGGTCCCTAGGAGAGACTCTCTCTCACCATGACTCTCTGACTTCTCAAATGTCTTTGTTCTGGATGTAGGTGGACATTACATCCTATTCGTTTGTTGTTAGGTAGCTTCTCAGAGCAATCAGCCAGAGTTGAAGTGGAGAACACATAGAATCAGGTCTGGTAAAAATCAGCAATGGGCTGATCAAATGTCCTTGTCCTATCCTCAAGCCTGGCACCTTCACTGGGCCCAGCCACTCTGCTAGCAGCCAACGCCACACCCCTTTCCTGACCCTCTCCTCTATACTTTCACATCCTTTTATTCCTCTGCCCACCATTCTCTTGGGGAGCTGCCTAGTGACTAATTTATCCCATAAATTAATTCAGGCAGGGGTGCTGGGCAGGAAAGTGTCCTGGGTGCCAGACCCAAGCTGTTACTTGTTACGTGATTTTTGGCAAGTTACTTCCCCATCCTGAACCCCAGTTATTTCATCTGTAAAATAGGAAAGTTACGCTAGATAACTTTCAACATATTTGTCAGCCATAGATTCATTTAATCAAGCAATATTTTTATGAAGCCTTCAAATTTTAAAAAGAATGAAGGTGGTGCTGGTTGAAGTTGAAGGGGGCTTCATCTCTGGCTGGAAGACCACACCTCCACTTGATGACCCTAGAGGCATTGCTACTGAACTTTGGGGCACTGTGAGGTCCACAAGGAGAGTACTGAGGTTCAGTCAAACT
Source organism: Piliocolobus tephrosceles (assembly GCF_002776525.5). Classification (NCBI taxonomy): domain Eukaryota; kingdom Metazoa; phylum Chordata; class Mammalia; order Primates; family Cercopithecidae; genus Piliocolobus; species Piliocolobus tephrosceles. Next base: position 98,343,316 of record NC_045439.1, on the reverse strand, counting down.
CTAAGTGTCTGTCATTTAATTAGTGTGAATGTGAGCTGATTCCTGGACAGGCTCAGCCTCAGTTGCTCTAACTCCAGAAATGAGCAGGTAGGAGTAGATGATGTCTAGGGCTCCTTTCATGCTAACAGTCCATCATTTCTGATGTGTGCTAAGGGCTGAGAGGTTTGATGGACCCCCTAGATACATCTCTTTTGGCATATTCACACTACTGCAGTGCTAGAGCCAGGGAAGCCCTACAGATTTCAGATAATGGGGCTGCAGGGACAGGAGAAAGATGTCTGGTGAGGGAGATGTTTTGGCACTTGTGTGATCTATAGGAGGGACCTATCAGCCTGAAAAAGCCGGATGCCTAGCAGAGAAAATGCAAAGCAATCTCTAGTCTGTCTAGATTGTCACTCCCCTGAAAATGGTGAGCCAATGTAACACTCACTTCCTCATTGCCTTGTGTTATGTCTATTGAGGTTACTAAAGTGTGTCAGTTGAAGCAACTGAATGTTTGGCCCCATTTGCCTTCTGGCCTCATAGGGAGAAATGGGGGCGCCCACCTGCATAAGCTGCTCCTCGTGCAGAAAGGGCCCCTCCTCTTTACAGACCATTGTCCATCTAGCCAGCATTGCTGTACCCATGGCAGTGCCGTAACCAAGGTCCTTCAGATGTGCTCAAAGGCTTCGTTTTTGGTCTTGTAGTCCCCTTCTGGTGCTGGGAAATCCACATATACAACTTACAATCTGCCTGGGTATATTCATCCTCCTTGGCCCTACAGGAAGTGGCCTGGTTTTCACCTGTTTCTCACACTTGAGTTTTCACCCTGACAGAGGCTGAATGGTGGCATTCTGTTGGCCCCCAGATGCTCCTTTCCATCCTGCACTAGAACTTTGTAGGACTCTGCCTGGCCCTGAGTGTATCTGAGATTTCTATCCACTAATTGCCATTCCCATAGCTGCCGCCCCACTCTTCCCACCCTATTGCTTCCTCCGAACCCCTATTGGGAGAACACAGGTGCCTTCCAGAGGTCAAAGTGCTCACTCCTCACTGCAAATGTAGATACCTTCACAATCTAAAAACAAGGACTCCAAAAGACAAGGAGACTTTATTGTGTTGCATGCCCAGTTTGCAGTAGGCTATGAGCAAGTGACTAATTCACAAAGGTAAGCATTGGGGCAGTGGTTTTCACACTGTTTATTCTAGCTGTGGGACAGTTTCTTCAAAGAAAACCTTAGGAACAGGGGCTTTTGCCAGGCTTTCCTCCTCACAGCCCCTTCAGCTGCCATGTACACTCACCAGTGGAAGCCCACAGCTCTGTGATGAACAGAGTTTGAAATCACTGGAGAGTGCATAGGATGTGGATGTCAGAGAGTGGATTTCTATTTCTGCAGGGATCAAAGTGCTGGAGGAGGAAGGAGTCAGGCCTCATAGTTCAGATTGAGCTTCATTGTCTTTAAATTCCATTTAGATTCATATTTATTGGCAACCCAGTGGTGTGTGGGGCCAGTTTCTTTCCAGGAGTAGAAAAGATAGCCCCCTGCCCTGTAGTTGCCAAACGCCTGTGTCCTGCCTTGTTCCTAGGCCCTGAAGGATCCCACCCTGGCTGCCCGGAAGGATTTCCAGAGGGAGGCCGAACTGCTCACCAACCTGCAGCATGAGCACATTGTCAAGTTCTATGGAGTGTGTGGCGATGGGGACCCCCTCATCATGGTCTTTGAGTACATGAAGCATGGAGACCTGAATAAGTTCCTCAGGTAAGGAAGGATTGTCTTCCCCCGCACCTGACCCCTGTCCCACCGAACTCTTGGGGTTTTCCCTGGAGCCAGAAATTGTACTACCACTTCTAAACATTTACCTCTCAGGATGAGAAATTAGATGAATACATTCATTACTGTACATCATCTCCTTAGCAGTCAGATTCAGGCCTTTGTCCCTGGTTTGTAAGGAAAACAAGTTGAGGATGCTATGGTAAGTATCCTATACTCTTCTTCCTCATTCCAAAATGGACTGAGAAGAAGATCAGGGTCTGGAATAGGTCCAGCAGGAGTCTGGAAGCCCCATAGCCTGTGGCTTACAACTCCAAGATTCTAGGGCCACCCTTCTCTGATGCTGCAAATAGCTTTCTCCCTTTGTGCCTTAAGTTTCTCACTTGCAAAGTGAGGCTAGTATCTTACACCCCTCCTGGAAACCTTCCTGCTAGAGACTTTTTGATGTTGAATAAGAAGGTCCAAGGTTACAATTCATCAGGTGGCAGAGATGGTTGAAACAAAAAGGGGACTGATTTTCTTCAGGCTAATTCTAGAACTGTGCTGTTCAGTACAGCGGCCACCTATGCCATTTAAATTTAGATTTACATTAATTAAAGTTCAATAAGGTTTAAAAATTCAGTCGTACTAGTTCCTTGGTTACACTAGTCAAGTACTTGTCAGTCATATGTGGCTAGTTTTTACCATACAGGGAAGCACAATATAAACATTTCCATCAATAGAAGGTTCTATTGGATAGTACTATTCTAAAAAGAAAGGATTTGTTGTGAGAAGGGTTTCTCTGAGCCTGGAACAAGATCGTCTGGACTTGGAGGGCTCTTAATATGACTGGTAAAAGACTGGAACTCCAGCCAGAAGTTCTGGATGAAATTTCAAGGATGACTCTCCCTTCTCCAGAGAAGACAGCATCTCATCACTAGTGCAGAGTTAGGACTCCTCTGCCTTCTGCAGATGCCACTTCCAAACAGTGCCCAGATATGGAAGGAACAGCTGTGTGAAGGTCTGTGGAACCCAAGGCCCCAAGAAACAGGTTAAACACATGGGCCCTGTATACTTAAGGTGTGGCCTCTGCCACCGCCACAATTTGAATCTCATTGAACTCTGTGGCTGAGGATAAGATTTCCAAAGTTCAAATGTAAATTATAGAAGGCTCTAGCCCACTCACCAAAAACTGCTAAGCATCCTCTTGACGTGGGACATTCAATAGGGTGTTGTGGTTTTGAGGGGCAAAGAAATGAGTCAGTACCGGGCAATGGAATGGAGGACTCCCTGGAGCTCTGCTTATGAGTGAAGTTTCTGCAAAAATGGCCCCGAAGGAAATGAAAGTATTTGTGGGATGTTCTAAGCCTTCTAAACCTGGATTCACAATGAAATGGATTCCTTTCCTGGAGAACTTTGTCTTTAGTATAAGACAGATTTGGGTTCATATCTTGGATTTGTCACATCTTAGTTGCAAATTGGAGCACATTATTAAATCTTAATTTTCTCTCATAGAAAACATGACTATTAATAACTGCTTCACGGGGTTGTTGCTATGAGTATTAAATGACTGTGTATGTATAATGCTTAGACAAGTTTTGCAAGTAGTTCAGTGATCAACCAATGGTAGCTACTATTAAAGATATTACTATTACTATCTTAAGAGAATTGTGAACCATGGTAACTTCTAATCCAGGCAACACCTTTTCTCGATATTCAGAATAGCCTCACCCTGTCCTTTTGTTCCCCTGGAGCCCAAGGGGCATGCCCTACTTTTCACCACACCCTATCCTTACATTCAGCAGTACCTCCAGCCTCAAGAGCCACCAGCAGGGTTAAGGAGAGGTCCTAGGTACCTCTGCACTACTGTCATGCATGATAAAAGGGAAGAGAAAGAAGATAGTAGAAGGGAGATAAAGAGTGAGAGCCTGGAGTAAAGGTAAGGAGTGGGAGAAGCAGAAAATAAGATGAAAAGGAAAAGGAGTGCAAAAGAAACAGAAAGAAGTATATAAGGTGAGGGGCAGTGCCAGTGCCTTGCCTTCTCCACAGCAGACAGCATGGGGAGTGCGCACATGTGAGTACAGTTCTACAAGGACTTGCTGACACTCTGAAGACCTCTGTGTCTCTATGGGATCCCTTCCTGAAGACAGCATGGGAGAGTCTATCTAAATCAAAGCTCGACAGTCTTCCTGGGGCAATTTTGCAGCAAAATCTGAACTTTAGCCTCCACTACTGACCAGATTCCCAGTAGGTTCCATTAATCTGTCTTCCTAGGCACTATCAGTCAAGAGTGAACTTCTAAAGAATTCTCTGAGGCCAGAAGCTCTTAGCAACAGGCCGTGCCAACCCTTCCTGGGAGGCATCCTGTTGGCTTCTCTCACAAACACAGCCTCCATGACCCGCAGGCCGACCCTGCCTGCTCTCGCATCTCCACATTGGTGGTGTTGATAGGCAGGCTGGATTGCACTTTCAGGTAGACAGAAAGAAAGGCTTCTCTGCTGACCCCTCTTCCTTGAGAGCTGATGCAGCCTTCCTCCTTCTGAGGAGTGAGGTAGGTAGAGCCCACAGTAAAAGGGATGTGCTCATACTTAATGGTGCTTTTCAGAGGAAATCAGAGAAGCAGTAAAGCAGGCAGAGGCCTTGCTGTACACCAGAGCTTCTTGGTCCACAACTTCATAAATAAGGGAGGGCCCTAGGTATGGTTACGGCTCACTGGGCTTTCTAGAGAAAAGAGTGAACACTAAAAGTGACTGATATGACTAGGTAAGGTGTTAGAATAACAAATCCGGGCCTTGATTTGGGATGGAATGGGTTCTAGGGGTACCCCAGACCCATGCTTCAAGGTCAGAGGCTCTCTCCACTGTGCACTGCTAAGGCCATAAGTTACCCAGTGCTAAGCAGTGTAGTGGAGTGGTTAAGAGTGTCCCGGTGCCACTGAGCATGAACTGCCAACATCAGCCCTGGGAGCTAGTGGGAAATGCAAATGAGCAAGCTCACTTAGCCAATCAGAATACTGGGGTGTGGGGCCAGGGAATCTTGGAACAAGCACCCCCAATGCTCCTTTTAGAAGCTCTCTTTTTATAGTCACATGTCTGGTTTCAGATCCTACTTCCTGATTTCCCATATGGCCATTCTGAACCTCTGGGACTTTGGCTGAGCGATCTCATCATTTTGTGCCTCAATTTCTTTATTTCAAAATTGGGGTGGGAAAGTTGAGTGAATTACAATATTTAAAACAATCAGAACACATAGTAAGGGCTATGGCAGAGTTATTTGTTGTTTTGCTAATTATTCTATAATAGACATCTAGCACCGTGAAAACCCTAGGAAGCAGTGAAATATTAAAAAGAGTAGATTTATTCCCTCTTCCATTTGAGTATGTCTGCTCTCATCTTAGTCAGAATCTGGTTGTGGCGTTTCACCTGTACCCACATGTACATAATCTAATTTGGGGCCGATAAAAATAGGCCATAAGCAGGACGGAAGGGGACATTTTGTTTATTTCTGTGGGGCATTCCAGAGGCCAGGGACCCAGGAAGGTCTTTCTCCTTGATCTCCTGATTTCTCTCTGCCCCCTCCCTTCTCCCCACGCTCTTGCAGGGCCCATGGGCCAGATGCAATGATCCTTGTGGATGGACAGCCACGCCAGGCCAAAGGTGAGCTGGGGCTCTCCCAAATGCTCCACATCGCCAGTCAGATCGCCTCGGGTATGGTGTACCTGGCCTCCCAGCACTTTGTGCACCGAGACCTGGCCACCAGGAACTGCCTGGTTGGAGCGAATCTGCTAGTGAAGATTGGGGACTTCGGCATGTCCAGAGATGTCTACAGCACGGATTATTACAGGGTAAGGTGACTTTCCCAGCTGCAGGACTCAGTCACAGAGCTAGCGCCTTGCTTACATGTCTTTTTGATTGTCCATTAACCCTGTCACTCTGGCACACACATATATACACCCATGCCCAGACATGCACTCAACAGTTATCTTTTGGCCTCTCTTGCATCTTAATATACCTGTTTAGCGTGTTCTCAATTGCCCACTCCTCCTTTCTTCTTGGACATTTAACTGAACTGTAATCTGTACATTGCAATAACATATGCATTGTGTTCTTACGTGCTCCAATGCTCATTCTTCATGTAAACATACTCATACATGTATATGTATGTGCCCAAACACACACACAGACACACCCAACTTGGTAGTACGTTTAATGTCTCCCTACCCGGTCCCAGATCTAGCCTCACCCATGACACATTTTATTTTCTGAAATTATCTTGTGATTATTTAAGAATTACCTTGTTTCCAAAGGTAGATCTTGATAAGAAGAGGAAACCTAAGTAAAGTAATAAAGATGGCTAATATATTGCTGAGTATTTTCCAAATGGGCTAGAACAGATGAGGAAAGGAAGCGTTATCTGTAGCCAACTTTGGAGAGAGGACAGGTTAGATCCTAGAAAAACTTCTGATTGTGAGAAGAGCCATCCTGCTCAGTTTTACCTTCATATAGTCATCTGCTTTACATTAACAAGAGTCTTATTTTGCTCCCAGAATCTTTTTTTTCCCCTGAGTGTTTGGGAGTCTTTTTTCCATGGATTATTGACTGATTCTGATAATGTTATTATTTCCAGGGAAAGAATGAATGGCCATGAGTGTCACTTATCTCAGCAAGGGGAAATATGAGTGCAACCTGAGACACAGAGATAACTTCTGCAAACGGATTGAGGGCAGATTGCTAAAAAATACAGAAGATCCAAGGCTGGGCGCAGTGGCTCATGCCTGTAATCCCAGCACTTTGGGAGGCCGAAGTGGGTGGATCATGAGGTCAGGAGTTCAAGATCAGCCTAGCCAATATAGTGAAACCCTGTCTCTACTAAAAAATACAAAAATTAGCTGGGCATGCTGGCATGTGCCTGTAGTCCCAGCTACTCAGGAGGCTGAAACATGAGAATTGCTTGAACCTGGTGGGTGGAGGTTGCAGTGAGCCAAGGTCACACCATAGTACTCCAGCCTGGATGACAGAGTGAGACTGTCTTAAAAAACAAAACAAAACAAACAAAAAACAGAAAATCTATTTCTGGGACATCAAAAGGAAGAGGAATTTGGATGGATGTTATAAGGAGAGTGTGGGACAATGTTTTGGAGGTCAAGGGTTGTCTTATTCCTTTTCGGCTGTTATAACAAATACCACAAACAGGATAGGTTACAAAAAACTGAAGTTTATTTCTCATGGTTCTGGAGGATGGGAATTCCAAGATCAAGGTGCAAACAAATTCATTGTCTGGTACTGCTTCCTCATTCATAGATGGCCATCTTCTTGCTGTGTCTTCTTCACATGGCAGAAGGGTTAAGAGATCTCTCTGGCAACTCTTCCACATGAATACATTGCCCTCGTAACCTAGTCACTTCCCAAAGACCTCACTTCCTAACACCATTACCTTGGTGCTTAGGTTTCAACATATGAATTTGGGGGTTGCACAAACATTCAGTCTATAGCCAGGATCATGGCAGCCATTTGTCTCATCTTTGGAGAAGTGAGTGATCATACCTTGAGTCAAATAGATATGATTGTCCTGTTGGCCTGAGCATGGTGGACCAGAGGCTGGGAATTTGAAGTGGGTGCAGATCAGTTCTATCTGGATGTTTCTGATGGCCTAAATGAGATCACTCAGACATTAAAACACATGAGTCAAGACACTTCATTTTAGCAATAGTTGGGAGAAAAATGGAATATTTGAGAAATGACCTTCGTGGTTGGAAAGTGACTTGTTTGTGGTACAACCAAAGAACGGCAGATGATGTACTGTCATGAGAGAATATAAGATAAAGCATAGAGTGTCCACAGCAAGCTGGGCAGCTTCTCTAGCCACCTGTCCTGTCCAGTATCCCCAGGTATGGAAAAGGGGGTATGATGTGGCAGGAGTCACAGACTGATGGCCAGGGCAGATCTGCCAGAAAATATCGAAGAGGAGTCTCTCTTTAGTGTCTAGACCATATTTTTCATTCATTTCCAAGAGAGGCATTGGTGTGGTTACTAAGGGGGGCATGGGTCATAGATTTCTTAGAGTCTGGCTGGAGCTGGCACCGTTTAATTGCCTTTCCACTTTGTTTAATGGGGTTTGCTGGTCTGTCTGACTGTGCTCAGATCTGTGTTGGTGTTGATGAAAACAAGGGATGGCTCATTATTTTTCTCTGTGAAAGGCAGATGTTTGATTATGCCAAGCTGATAACTACTGACTTCACTAGAGTCTCAGGAAACCATGTCTGACCAGAATGTGCTAACTGGCCCTTCAAACTTACTTCTAGATGTGTACTTAATATTTACTGAATCTGGTTTAAAAGAGGAAAAACAGAAAATAAAAAGATCACATCCCCAATTGATGTTTCTTTGCCCTTGCTTTAACAACTGTGAACTGTTGCTCTTTATGACTTAAAGGGCTACAAGGAATACATCTATCTAATTTCTGTGGGTGCCAGGGTAGATTAGAATTTAAGGAAGGGAAAGTGAGGTGGGAATATGTACACACTACAGGTAACCTCAATTCCTTCTTCATAAGTTCTAAGAGCGATGTTAGCCAAGGCCAGCTAGCTTGAAATGTATATTTTTGGTCCCAAGGAAGTTTGAACAAAAAGGGATAACTCTTACAGTAAAAACACAGCACACCATTGGAAATCTGTGTATTCTACTGATGAGATATTTAAAGACCAGCTTGTGGAATATCTTCATGTTCACTTACAGTGTCCTATTGTATACATCACTCTTCGTTCCCTACTTTTCTGTAAAATGAAAGGCAGAAGTAGATTTGCCTGAAGTGGCATCAAAATGAACCCCAAAGTCTTATTATTCATATTGGAAGACATTGGAATGACAATGGAATTCTTGGATTTAGGCCTAATCTTACCTGTGTTCACATCCTAATGTGCAACCACCATTAGCAACGATGTAACCTGAATGCATTTTCCCCTAACCTCTGTTCAATTTTTCTGTCATTAAAGTGAGAACAAAAATATTCACTCAACAGAGTTGTGCTGATGTTAAGCAAGTTAATTTGTATAAAGAGCCTGTAATACAATACTTACTGAATAAGCTCTTATTTACATTATCTTACTAGCTCCCCTCACATCCAAGCCAAGACAACTCTGTGGATAATTTTATTTCCATATGCAGTTCTGGGACAGAGAGAGGGACTCCCTGACCACTAGAAGATAAACTGGATCATGCAGCTGTTCCAAAGAAGTAGGATCTTTGCATTGACCACCTCAGGAAAATGTTTTTCTTCAGGTTTCAACATGTATAGAAATACTGGGTCATCAATACTTGCCTCTTTGTCTCATAAATGTTTATAGGGTCTTGCTCATGAATCCTAGAGCAAAGGCCACATTTGGGTGATTTATGTAAAACTTTTTTGTTCAGTATACATTGGCTGAGACCTTGAGGGAATGCTCTGATTTGTCAGATAGTGAGAATACTGCGAAGGATTCTCTCTGTGAGATGATATCCCTGGACAGGTTTGTACCTCTCTTCTGTCACTGGTTACTGAAATCAGTTGGGCCTAAGAGTTTTTCAGTTTCTTATGCCTAATACCACTAAGTGCAGATAATCCAGGCCTGTGTGTGTGTGTGTGTGTGTGTGTGTGTGTGTGTGTGCGCGCGCGCGCACGTGTGCTTGCCTGCCCAGTGCAGATTCCAGAATGTGCATATAAGCGCAGGGGGAGAGATGGAGATAAACTCCTCCTTATAGTCTTTATTTTTCATTTTTAATTTATTAAAACTAAGAGGCACCATCTGGCTCATGCATAAGTGGTATGCAAACGATTTAGAAAGGTGAACTGCCTAATTTCCTGTTACACATTTAGAGAAAGAACACAAACATTCCCACACCAGAGCACCAGAGCAATTTGTTCTGTCTTCTTAAGACATTCATAATGACAAACACCTTTTCCTTCTATGAATCACTGACTCAATGCTTCTAAGATTACCTTTTCACTGGCTTTCACAAGGGCAGGCTTTGGGTACCACTATATCTTTCTAAGAACATCAGAGAACACTAAGAAATTGATAGTCAAATCTAGAATTAAAGTTTTGAATGTCCTGAAGGGGAGAAGGTTGAGATTTCAGAATACAGATGTTTTCAAATGTTTTGATTTGGGGAGAAGAGTCAATACACTGAGATCAGGGAGGAATGGAATTTGGGGGGAATGGGATCCTACTAATCTAGAGCTCCAGGAATGCTCCTTTCTGTTCACCCTGCTGTCCTGTGTACCTGTGTGCTGTCCTGTGTGACAGTACCTGGCACTTGTTAGACACCTAATAAAAGTATGAATGAATGAAGTCAGAAAGGGAATTTAAAATTAGGAAATAGATCATGCCAGACCAAGAGAAATCTAGACAGATAACCAGATGCTCACTGAGGAGAGGTGAGCCTTTGGAGATGATGTGGAATGGAGCAGTAGGCAGCAGGAGCAAGTCTTATCTAATCAAGCAGTTCATTATCCTGGGAGAATGTTCAGCAGAGGCAAATGAGTGATGGTCTGAGTCAGGGATGACCCACTTTAGGTTCTGGTAGAAGACAGAACTGAATGTCTAGGACATGATGGGGTAAGTATGCTAAAATCCAGGTGGACACACAGGCGTGGGTCATAAGCAAGTCTGGCAGCGGGTAGTGAAGCACTGGATTCTAAGCTGGAGATTCTGGGTCAGGGTTCCCAGAAACTCCTAGAAAGACAGTAACAGTAATCCTTAGGAAGTGGGAATCATTTAGAACAAGCCAATCTTACAGGAAGACTATTTGGTTTTATGGATATCTTGGCATCCCCATAGCAGATGAAAAGTTGCAAGTTCTTGGACGCACACTGCCTTGGTTTGAATCTCTGCTTCTATAATTCCTGACTGTATGAACTTTGGCAAGTTACCTGTCCTTTCTGTGCCTTCAACTGTAAAATGGAGCCAATATCCCCTATCACATGCATTTTCTGTAAGGACTAAGAGTTAGTAAATATAAAGCTCTTAGGATGAGCAATAATCAATAAATATTAATTATTGTCTTAGTCTGTTCTGTGTTGCTATAACAGAATACCACAGAATGGGTAATCTATTAAAGAAAGAGATTTATTTCTTATGGTTCTGGAGGTTAGGCAGTTCGAGATCGAGGGGCCTCATCTGGTGAGGGCCTTCTTGCTGTGTCATAACATGGCAGAAAACATCACATGGCAAGAGACCAAGAGTGGGCCAAACTTGCTTTTATGATAAACCCACTCTTGTGATAACAAACCCACTCTCATGAAAACAACATTAATCCATTCATGAGGGCAGAGCCCTTCTGATTAATCACCTCTTAAAGTTCTCACCTCTCAACACTGTAGCATTGGGGATTAAGTTTTCAACACAGGATCTTTGGAGGACATTTTCAAACCCTAGCAATTATTGGAGCTAAAACATGAATGCTTTCTCCAATTTCCAAATGGACAAGGCTTACCTAGATGTATTAGTTAAGGTGAGCCAACTGCTGTAACAAATAGATACTCAGGTATATAATGGTTGCAACAGAAATAGAAACTCATTTCTAGGTCACATAACAGTATGAGTAGGTGAATTCACTGGAGGAGTAGTCCTCTGCTCCACCATCATTCAGGCTCATGGAGCTCTACCCTTTTCCTTGTGTGGGTCCTTGGTTGTGCTAGGCATTTATGTATGTCCCAACCAGCTAAAAGGAGAAACTGGCATGAAGGAATGTGTGTGGGATGTTGTTAACAGACCTGGCCTGAAAGTGGGGACTAATCGCTTTCTCTCCTGGCAAGAACCCAGTTATATGACCTTCCTATTTAAAAAGGTGGCTGAGAAATGGAACATAGCTGTGTCCTACATAGAGGAGAAAAAACACGAATTGTACTGCATAGCTGGCAATCTCTGCCAGACTTAAGGATGAAGAAAAACTACATTCTCTTTTAACATTCCATCCCAACAGCAAATCATCCCATATCCGATGATTTATCAGGAAAGATAGGCCAAGCCGTTCTTACTTTGTATTGCTACTCCAATCCTGAATGTGGAGATAGTTATTTTGCAAGGCCCCCTTTTCTATTCTGCTTGCAAACTCTTGGTGTCCCATGCTTTTGTAAGTAATGGAAGAGCTTGGTCCTACCTGCTATCTTGGTGCATTGATTCATCATCCAGGAGAAGAGTAAATTCAAGAAACTCCATCCTATGAATTGGGTGGGGGAAAGAAACAATGCTCCAAATCAAAGGGAATATACGTTAATAGATAAGAAAATACATCTAGAAGAAAAACAGGGAAGAAATACAAACTAGAGCAACTTCTATTCCAAATCCATGATAGTAAAGGAGCAATCCAGAGCTTGTCCAAATTCTAACTGAATCCATACAGTATTGTCTAAAGAAGGGTTATGTCCTTGACTAAAAGCCTGGGTTGTTCTCCACCAGTAAGTCAACGGATGGCCTTGAGAAACTCTAAGACTTCCTAAAATTATATGAGCAATATTGAGCGGGGTGTTGTATTTCATTTTTTGTTTTTTGAAGGTTCAGGGCTTTTAAGAGGATCCTAAAGATATTTATGGCCCATTGACTTTACTGGAATGAATTTCCCAGCATGTCAGTCCTGAGAGAGCAAGACAGAGATCCAGGGAATGTACCAATATGAGAGCTCTGGAGGGCAGCCCCCTCATTAGTTTAATGGGAGGACCTGAGGTGAGAGCAAAGCTGAGGCTTTATCAGATGCTCTCTATGGTGCCTTCCAGTTTTATGATCAACAAGAACATTGACTGATTACTCAGTCAGCAGAGCTGACAGCCTGAGGCTCCTCTAAGTCTTTTTGACCAGTTAGTTCTTGGCTTCCAGTCGGGAGAAGCTCTTAGATGAAAGTCAAGTGGTTGGCAGTGTACTGAAGAGAGCTAGTGATCTATGAGATAACTTGTTTTAGGTAATTTTGAAGGTAAAAACAAAAGCTAATGATGGTAATATGAAGCAACTGACTTTTAGGACCACAGGGTTCCACCATGCTTTCTACTCTTCATTGGAACTTTGGGAATCTCAGTAAGTGGCACCTCTCTTCCCTGCCCAGGTGATGTGTCTGAGCCCACTGAGGCAGAGAATCCAGGCAGATAAAGATTATAAAGTACACTTGAATAACGACAGAATTGTTGCAGATGGTGGTTTCAGTGTGCAGTAACAATGGTTGTTTTTTTTTTTTTTTTAACAGAGTCCCCATATTAGACATTCCAACTCAGTCGTAGCAGCCTGGGAATATTGCAGACATTGTTCTTAAGAGGCAGGAGTTTTGTTGCTCATTTCTCCTCTTTGTAGGGAGAAGATGCTCATCAGAAAGGGGAAGGGATTGTGACTCCATGCCCAGTCCCCAGAATCAGACAAGTTCTTTCTCCTTAGGGGTGAGATTAAGACTGGAGAGCAGTCCCTTCCTTAGACCTGTTACTCCAATAAGGTGTCCCTCTAGTTGGAAGCCTGAAACAGTGCAAAGAGGAAGGGATCCATCACAACTCTATTCATGTCCACATAGACAAGCAGCTGCCAACTACATTCAGAATCATATAGTTCCTTCCTCTGAGGCCAGGAGTAGAGAGGATTGACCACTAGCTTAACTGGTGCTAAAGGATTAGCAGCTAGGCATACTAGTTCTTGAGGGACACTGACCCTGTTTGGAGAGGGCTTATCCAGATTTTTCCCTTTGATTTTAGCCATTAGGTGCTCCTAAGTAGACCCAGGCACCAACGAAGAAGAAGTGATGCTGGCTGTCAGGAGATGAGGGTCTTTCACTGGCGGTCCAGTGACCAGACTCTGTTTATTGTGCTTGATTCTTCCTTTGCTGTTTTTGAAATATCCTAATAATCTTTAACCATGGTCCTATTTATATAGAGGAGAACAATGGAGGAGAGTTGTATTCCATTCCCGAGGAAGTGGTTTTCCCAAATTTTTATAATAAAATTTTATTTGGCAGTAATTTTAGATGTATAGAAAAGTTGCAAAAATAGTGTAGAGAATTCCCATATATCCTTCACTCAGTTTTTCCTCCTGTTGACATCATATGGAACCAGGGTACCTTTGGCAAAAAATGAGAAATTAACAGTGACACAAATTATTAACTAAACTACAGACTTTGTTTGGATTTTTACCAGCTTTTCCACTAATGCATGTTTTACTGTCTCAGGATTCACTATGGGATACCAAACCAATCTTATTTAAGGGCAGTGGAACTACCATGGTCAAAGCAGGGGTGAGGGGTTGGATCCCCCCGTTGCACACAGTCTCTCCTTTGATACCCTATGCCCTCGATGCACCCTTAGGAGCCTCGAGGTTTTCACAGTTCAGATTTCTGCAACAGAGATAGGTGGGCTATAAGACCCCCTCCTGCAATACCAATCCCAGAGGTGCTGAGAAACCCTATTTTGTGAGCAAATTATAACTTCAGATTCTTATAAAAATCCTTTAGAACTGTGCAGTCTGGTGCAGCCATCTTCATATAGCAAGTGGACAGGGCTGGAGTTACCTTTCTCTGCTGGAGTTTAGGAGTCTAGAGGAAGGTACGGGGTCTTCTTAAATTCCCAGCCCTAAACCATGTGTTTGTGCTCTTCTTCAGCTTTGGGAGAGGGTGCCCTGTGCTAATCAGGAGATGTGGCTACAGACTGGAGAGACTTCCAAGTGGGACTCAGAGCTTTAGTTGCCTGAGCATCTGCTGTAGGACTGGGTGTCATGATATGCACATCTCAAGTGAATTTTGAAAAACAACTTAAATGCTAAGAGCTATTAAGTTGTATAAAGCTGCAGAGGGAATGAACACAGAAGGAGGTGTGTGAGATACATTTATGCTAATTATAAGCATTACAACCTTATTTCCTTGATTAAAGCCAGTAGAGCTGCACACTAATTATCTACAAAATGTCAGTCACTTTGGAATATAAAAGTCTGTTGAGGGACAGGGCTGATATTTAGGACATCTTGATCTCAGTGCCAGTTCTGTGTCCATGTTCCAAATCAGAAATTTGACTTTCATCTCTAAAATCTGGAGTTTGGATTCCAGTCATATGATCTCTTTGGGGTTTTGCCTTCTATGGAACTAAGTTCTATGTGTAATGATAAGTGAGAAGGAGCCTTGATTTTTTTAGGATAGGAGGGAGACATGGCCAAAGGTATAATAATAGCGTCAAAGTTGTCTTAACCAGTCTTTACTGTTGCTTTGACCCTAGACGATAGCTATTCCACATCTCAGTCCCTTTATTCCTTCCTGATAAAATAAAATAACAAACTCCAGTTTTGAAGCAGGTTCTTCTACATTACCTGGATCTAGTTTAGTGACTAAAGTTTAATTTCTGCTCCGCCATCTTCTTCCTCTTTGAGTTATTGAGGATAATTGGCCAAAATTCACCCTGGTGGGTAGAAGAATTACCTGAACTGAATTTCTTTGTATTCTTCCAGGGATGAGGATTATCTAATTATTCCTGTCATATCTGCACTCCCATACCTCCATCCTTTCTAGACCATTTTATACTTTATTTCAATATGGTGGTAATGCTAGGGACATCTACCTGCAACTCAGGCATTCTGAAAAGTATAGAAGTGAACACAGAAAAGAATCTGGTATTTTCCACCCTGGGACACTCCAGCAGTCTAGAATGAAGATGACCTGGAGAGCACATGATGACCAGGAGGTTGAGGTGCAAACAACCAGACTCTAACAATGAAGTCATGAAGTTATTTTGTGAATTCTCCCTGCAAAGGCCTAAGAATATTAGTCCTGGGAATTACCCTCCCATTTTTGTTTATGGGCTCTTGGCAGCCAGTGACTAATGTGGGAACTAGAATGCAAGAGTAGAAGCCAAGAAGCCTAGATTCAGTCTCTCTGCCATGACTCCTGACATGGAACAGATCCCTTTCTTGCCCAGGACCTGAGTTTATCATTTGTAAAGTGGACATTTCTCATCTTTCTTCTACACTGTTGTGAGGCTTTTCATCTTTTCACAAGTACTGGCCACACCAATAGTATTATTGTCTGCTGCTGCATGGAAACTAGGTTGAGAGTTTGTGGGAGGTACTCAACTTTCCTCTTTAGATACATACATGGCTTCACTGCTTCTTTTCCTGGACTGGGACTGAAAGGACTGAGTCCCAGTTCAGTCACTCGGTTTCTTTGATGATATTGTCTTTAGATCAGTATTCTTTTTTTTTTTAAATTTTATTTTATTATACTTTAAGTTCTAGGGTACATGTGCATAATGTGCAGGTTTGTTACATATGTATACCTGTGCCATGTTGGTGTGCTGCACCCATCAACTCGTCAGCACCCATCAATTCATCATTTATATCAGGTATAACTCCCCAGTACAATCCCTACCCCCTCCCCCCTCCCCATGATAGGCCCCAGTGTGTGATGTTCCCCTTCCCGAGTCCAAGTGAGCTCATTGTTCAGTTCCCACCTATGAGTGAGAACATGCGGTGTTTGGTTTTCTCTTCTTGTGATAGTTTGCTAAGAATGATGGTTTCCAGCTGCATCCATGTCCCTACAAAGGACGCAAACTCATCCTTTTTTATGGCTGCATAGTATTCCATGGTGTATATGTGCCACATTTTCTTAATCCAGTCTGTCACTGATGGACATTTGGGTTGATTCCAAGTCTTTGCTATTGTGAATAGTGCCGCAATAAACATACGTGTGCATGTGTCTTTGTAGTAG
>NC_045439.1:98253938-98326493 GCF_002776525.5 Piliocolobus tephrosceles | reverse complement strand
GTTGTTCCTTTCCATGTTTAGGGCTTCCTTCAGGGTCTCTTGTAAGGCAGGCCTGGTGGTGACAAAATCTCTAAGCATTTGCTTATCTGTAAAGAATTTTATTTCTCATTCACTTATGAAACTTAGTTTGGCTGGATATGAAATTCTGGGTTTAAAATTCTTTTCTTTAAGAATGTTGAATATTGGCCCCCACTCTCTTCTGGCTTGTAGAGTTTCTGCCGAGAGATCCGTTGTCAGTCTGATGGGCTTCCCTTTGTCGGTAACCCGACCTTTCTCTCTGGCTGCCCTTAAGATTTTTTCCTTCATTTCAACTTTGGTGAATCTGGCAATTATGTGTCTTGGAGTTGCTCTTCTGGAGGAGTATCTTTGTGGCGTTCTCTGTATTTACTGAATTTAATGTTGGCCTGCCCTGCTACGTTGGGGAAGTTCTCCTGTATGATATCCTGAAGAGTGTTTTACAATTTGGTTCCATTTTCCCCCTCACTTTCAGGCACCCCAATCAGACGTAGATTTGGTCTTTTTACATAATCCCATACTTCTTGCAGGCTTTGTTCATTTCTTTTTCTTCTTTTTTCTTTTGGTTTCTCTTCTCGCTTCATTTCATTCATTTGATCCTCAATCGCTGATACTCTTTCTTCCAGTTGATCGAGTCGGTTACTGAAGCTTGTGCATTTGTCATGTATTTCTCGTGTCATGGTTTTCATCCGTGTCATTTCGTTTATGACCTTCTCTGCATTAATTAGTCTAGCTTTCAATTCTTCCACTCTTTTTTCAAGATTTTTAGTTTCTTTGTGCTGGGTACGTAATTCCTCCTTTAGCTCCGAGAGGTTTGATGGACTGAAGCCTTCTTCTCTCATCTCGTCAAAGTCATTCTCTGACCAACTTTGATCCGTTGCTGGCGATGGGCTGTGTTCCTTTGCAGGGGGAGATGCGCTCTTATTTTTTGAATTTCCAGCTTTTCTGCCCTGCTTTTTCCCCATCTTTGTGGTTTTATCTGTCTCTGGTCTTTGATGATGGTGATGTACTGATGGGGTTTTGGTATAGGTGTCCTTCCTGTTTGATAGTTTTCCTTCTTACAGTCAGGACCCTCAGCTATAGGTCTGTTGGAGATTGCTTGAGGTCCACTCCAGACGCTGTTTGTCTGGGTATCAGCAGCAGAGGTTGCAGAAGATGGAATATTGCTGAACAGTGAGTGCACCTGTCTGATTCTTGCTTTGGAAGCTTCCTCTCAGGAGTGTACTCCACCCTGTGAGGTGTGGGGTGTCAGACTGCCCCTAGTGGGGGATGTCTCCCAGTTAGGCTACTCAGGGGTTAGGGACCCACTTGAGCAGGCAGCCTGCCCCTTCTCAGATCTCAACCTCCCTTTTGGGAGATCCACTCCTCTCTTCAAAGCTGTCAGACAGAGTCGTTCGCGTCTGCACAGGCCTCTGCTGCTTCCCCTGTTATTTTTTAGCTGTACCCTGTCCCCAGAGGCGGAGTCTACAGAGACAGGCAGGTTTCCTTGAGCTGCTGTGAGCTCCACCCTGTTCGAGCTTCCCAGCGGCTTTGTTTACCTACTTAAGCCTCAGCGATGGTGGGCGCCCCTCCCCCAGCCTTGCTGCTGCCTTGCGGTTAGATTGCGGCAGACTGCTGTGTTAGCAAGGAGGGAGGCTCCGTGGGCGTGGGACCCTCCCGGCCAGGTATGGTATATATTCTCCTGGTGTGCCGGTGTGCTTACAGCGCAGTATTGGGGTGGGAGTTACCCGATTTTCCAGGTGTTGTGTGTCTCAGTTCCCCTGGCTAGGAAAAGGGACTCCCTTCCCCCTTGCACTTCCCAGGTGAGGCGATGCCTCGCCCTGCTTCAGCTCTCGCTGGTCAGGCTGCAGCAGCTGACCAGCACCGATTGTCTGGCACTCCCGAGTGAGATTACCCCAGTACCTCAGTTGAAAATGCAGAAATCACTGGTCTTCTGTGTCGCTCGCGCTGGGAGATGGAGATTGGAGCTGTTCCTATTCGGCCATCTTGCTCTGCCCCCTAGATCAGTATTCTTTACCTCAACTCTAGTTAACACTTGCCTCTCATGAAGTTAAATTAGATGCTTAGTTTGCAAACACATTTGCTAACCCTGTCCATGTTGGTTTATTTCCTGCCCTCATACCACACTCCCTAGCCATTAGCAAGGCCCATGTGAGAGGGATGGAATTCAATTCAATTCCTTGTCCATGTGCTAAGATGAATAGAACACAAGGAAATAAAAATCTCATAGGGAATATAAGAACAGATAAGAATGTGTTGCTCTACCATAAGCTAAAGGGAGGCAAATTGTATACAAGGCAGTTACAAATGCCTAAAGCTTATCTAAGTAGAGGAATGGCATGGGTCTTGAGGGGTTGGTTGGCAGTCTGGATTAAATTTTAGGAAGATATTTCCATCAGAGAGGTTAGCATGAGCAAAGGCATGAAGGAAGCTTGGAGGCAAGGAAACCAGGAGAATGATCTAGAACGGTGTGTGATTCAACTGGCCAAAACTAAGGATCTATGGAAGATGCATGGAAAGAAATGTTGGTAAAGGAAAGACCACCATGGCAGCTTTTGAAAGGCCAACTATTTTGGCTTAGATAGTCAATGGACAGTCACAGAGGATTTGTCATCTGTTGAAGTGTAAATCAGGTCATGTGTAAGGACAATTCATAAGGCAGGGACATGTGGGATAGATTGCTGGAAACCAAAACCATAAAGGCAGGCCATCACACTGGCCCAGGAAAGAGGCAGTGATATCCTGTGTGACAGTGGTAGCCATAGAGTATGGAAGAGAAGCCATTAGAATCCATGAGCTCAGGACTATGAACTGGAGACTGGCTGGTCCCACAGGGTTAAAGCCACTTGCAGTTTGTAAGGGATAACTGTGAAAGAAAAAAAACACACACACACACACATTAAAAAACAGTGAAATGGAGAGTCAGGATGTGTCTTCATCCATTTTGAGGTGCCATAAAAAACACCTGAGGCTATGTAATTTATAAAGTAAAGAGATTTAATTGGCTCATATATCTGAAGACTGTGCAAGGAGCATGGTGCCGGCATCTGCTTCTGGTAAGGACCTCAGAAAGCTTCCAGTCATGGCAAAGGAGGAGCAGGAGTGTCACATGGTGAGGGAGGGAGCAAGAGAGAGAGGAAGGAGGTACCAGACTCTTTAATCATCAGATCTCATGGGAACTAAGATTAATAACTCACTTACTACCTGGAGAATGGCACCAGGCCATTCCCTCAGGGGTCTACTCCTGTGATTCAAACACCTCCCACCAGGCCCCACCTCTAACACTGGGAATCAGATTTCCACATGAGATTTGGATGGAACAAATATCTAAGTAAACCAGGATAGATTTTTTAAATTGCATCTTTTAGGCCACCAAGTCCATTCTACATCCTTAAAGTGTTAGAAACAACTGAGCAAATGCCAAATCATTCAATTTTAAAGAAATATATAGCTGAAAGGAGCCTTAAATGTCATCTATTTCACCCTTGAGGCACCAGGCAGAATAGTCTCAAAATCATCCCAGACAGATGGTTTGCTCGCTCTATTCCACTGCATCTTCTGGGATTCCACAGGTTTCCTTCCTTATTCCTTCCAGCTGTGGCACAGGAAAGCTATTTTCAGTGAGAGATTTGTCTTTTTCTTTCTAACTATTAACATTCTTTAGAAGTGGGAAGTTCTCAGTTATGTCTAGCGAGAATCCTACCTGCTACCATCCTATGTCCTTAGTGGAGATAAATGTGGTTTATATTATAAAACAGACATTACAAGACTCAGAAAAACTACGAAGAACCTCAATGTGACCAAAATGGCCTTGTGGCCAGTTGCAGTGGTTCACATCTGTAATCCCAGCACTTTTGGTGTCCCAGGCGGGGAGATCACTTGAAGTCAGGAGTTTGAGACCAGCTTGGCCAACGTGGTGAAACCTTGTCTCTACTGAAAATATGAAAAATTAGCTGGGCATGATGGTGCATGCCTGTAGTCCCACATGTTTGGGAGGCTGAGTCAGAAGAATCACTTGAACCCGGGAGGTAGAGGTTGCAGTGAGCCGAGATTACGCCACTGCACTCCACCCTGAGCAACAGAGCGAGAGTCTGTCTTAAGAAAAAAAAAAAAGCCTTGTGCTTTTCATAGGTAATTGGTTATATTTTTTGCATTGGTTGTATCTTGACTGGTGGAGAACCAGTGGAATAAAAATCTTTAGCCCCCTAATCCTGCCAAAAAATAATAACCTATTTCCAGTTATCTCCTAAACTTAGTCTCTTCTCTGTGCAGTTTAGAAATCCAGTTGTTTTCTTCTGTCAGTGAAGGTGGTGCAGGCATGAGGACTGACACTAGGGAAAAAAGATGGGGAAGATACCCCATAAGAAAATTCTGAGATCTTAAAGCATGTTTATATTGGATTCTATCCTCAGGAAAGGAAAGGAAAAGGCTGAAGGAGACCATTGAATCTGGTGTTGAGTTATTCTCATCTCTCTACTTCTGTGGAGGGCCCTTATGGATGTATCATAACAGGATCTCCTTTTCCTTCTTCAGGTGCAAAAGGCCTTTTTTTTTTTTTTTTCCTGAGACAAACTGAATATATAACATATAAAGATACATAAATTTCCATGCAAATATCTTCTTTACCAGCTGTAATTAAGATATTTGTATGTAAAGAGAATGTTGTGTTCCCTTGACTTCCTCCTGGTAGGGAATTGTATTTCTCTCATAATCCTCAAAGCCCAAGATTTTGTGACCTTTCTGTGTCTAAACAGAAGGATGAGGAGGAGGAATCAGAGGACCGGGTCAATATAAAGCATCTGCAATTCAGAACTTCCAGCACAGTTTTTACTCTTGGTTGTTTTTTTCTAGGCTTTGCTAATCCCAAAGAGCAAAGTTGGAGGTAGCAAAGTTGATAGCCCCAGAGCAGGTGGGCCGAGCACCGCCTGACATTGCAGTCAGGGAGATATTCAATTGAATCACTGAGCTTCTGCTGAGAGCTATTTGGCCTTAGGAAATTTACTTAAATTCACTAAGACTTAGATTCCTCATCTGAAACAAAACAAACAAACAAACAAAAAAACAAAAACCAAAAAAAAAAACTTCTTCTTTTGTGCACATTAAATAAGTATTCAAATTGCCAGTACCCATTAGACACCCAATAGATGGCTATTATTCTATGTAAAAGAATAAGGTAGAAATTATATATCAGAAATTTTAAACCATTTTAAGTTACAAGCCAAAGTTTTCTCTATGATGGATCTTTAGTGCTGGATACTAAAATTAGAGAGGAGAAGAGCCTACTCAAGAGAATTTAGGGAATTTTAAAATAAAAAAAAAGCCACCCACTCCCCCAGGACTGGTTTAGACATTTGAGTTGATCTGTTGGAGGCCCAGGAGGAAAGAGAAAACACTTTTAGGCATCTGCAGAAGAGCTTTTCTATTGTGAAGTTAGTAGATACAACCAGGAGCTAATTTTCTAACTGTGGACCATGAATTCTGCAGTAGACAAACGTCTTCAGAATTAAAGCCTCGTTCTCCAGATGTCTTTAGTGTGTGCTGCCCCTCATCATCCCAGAGGGAGAGCTTAGGGTGGTGCACCTGCCCTGGAGCCTTGGGGATAGAGAAAAGACTGGCTTAAGTCCAACCCTACCTCCTTTCTCCTTTCATTGGCTATATGATGGTTACTGCTTATTATTATGCATAACATGAAATATGCAAGTGTATGTGCTTATGCATAATGGATATGCAAGTGCTTTGTAAACTGTTGGTTTGAGTGCTGGTGGTTTTGTCACCACCACCACCACCATCATCACCACCCCCATCACCAGCATCATCACCACCACCATCACCACCACCACCATCACCAACATTATCACCATCACCAACGCCACCATCACTGACATTATTACTAACACCACCAACACCATCACCACCACCATAGCCACCGTTATTATCACCATTATAGTCTGGGCTTAGTAAATAACTATGTACACTCTGGAAAAATAAATTGAATCCATCAATGTCCCCAAGTTGACTGGTCGGGGGTGGTCTGTACTCCAGCTCTCCAACTCTGCCAATCATCACAACAACCTTGGTTGCCTTCCTCCATTGAGTCATGCTCTCCAGCCTCTTCAGCCAGCTTAGAACTTTGATTTGTGGCCCAGTTTGTTCTTGTAGTTGGTCATTTCCTTACCCATGGGTTAATCCACAACTTCCTAATCTTTGTATTTAATTTTTTCACATCCTGAGACAGTTGTGTACATGTCTGTTTAATACTTTACTAAAGCATAAGTTCCCTTGAAGGCAAAAGAGCTCACCCACTTTTAGCACAGTGATTTCTACAGTAAAAGTGCCTAATGAAAGTTACTTAATTAAAAAAATATGTAATACTATTAGATGTTTGTAATGGGAAAAGAATAATGTTCCCACTTACCTAAATCTTCTTACATGAATCCTCACGAGTCCCCACTCACTGGGCACCAATGGTCAGTATGTGGGGAGTATGTGTATCTGAGTATGTGTATCTGAAAGATGCACTGGTATCACCAAGGGAAAGCCAGCTGGATATGATTCCCTGCCAATGGCCCTGACATCTGACATCTGCTTCTCAGTGCAGGGGACTGGAGAAAGTCTCACAATAATTAAAATACCCATAAGAATGGAGTTAGCACCAAAAGGAAATTTATTAATGCACAAAGAGAATCACATTATTCAAAGGCCATAGAATCAAAGCATTTGTTTTCAGTAAGCTAGTCTATGTGGGAAGCCGGATCATAATGCGAAAGTTGCTTAAAGAGGAAAAAATCAGAGCAAGGATGTTAGAAGAGTCAAATGATCAATGACATCCAGCTAAGAAAGCCTAACAACAGTGTTCCTGACTTCTCAGCAGGTTCAGAAATACTCCATGTCTTTTGCCTGAATCCTCCTCTCTCCCTTGTCTGGAGCCAGGAAGGGATGAACATCTCCACCATCCAATTCCAAGGCTCACTCTTTCCCAGGTCTCCAGGACCAGCCAGTGCCCCTTCTGAGAGATATATTATTTCTTCATCTGCATCAATCAGGGCACAATGCAGCCATGATAGCCTAAGAGCCTCAAGATTTTTCAGACAACCTTGGATATACATCCATGTTTTCATTCATTTTCTGCTGATCGTAAAGAAGCCAATTGTATTTTCTTCATTTTCAAATGTTTGGGAGCCACTTTATTATAGCCCCTAATGCTTTCCATGTCACTGAATTGCTTTCACACCTAAAAATGAGTTCTTTTGTTGCTTGCAAATCTTATTGCCTTGATACCTAGTATCATATGCCCCAGGAAGAGTAATTATTAATAGATTCCAAGTGGCTGTTCTGATTGACTGGTGGAGATTGCCCAGAGTGGAGTGATGAGAAGAATTTGGTGGTTGCATCTAGGATCAGTGAAAAAGTGGTGATCAGCTGGTGACAACTGCCATGAAAGTAGAAAAGAGGATTGGTGGCACTTGTGTCCTGTTCTGACACATGTCATCCTGAGCAGTGCTCTAAATTCAGGGATTCCGCTGGACCCTGTTAGGCATGCTCTAACCTTGGATTCACACAAGTGGAGGGATTCTAATGTGACATAGGTTTTGAGTTTTAGTGCACCTGTGTAGAAGGATCGTATTCAGAGAAAGGGGTTTGCCAAGTGGATCTGCATTACTGGGGCTAATTTACCCATCACATAAATGAGACTAGCATCCCCAAATTCTGAATTATCTTCTACTGGCCTTTCCCTCACATTTCAACTAAATAGCTGGGTTTTTTCTTCTTTTCTTACAACTTGTATACAGTAAAAGTGCCTTATTTCTGGGTAGATTTGATTCCCTATTACACACTGCCAAGGTGTTTGGTAGTCTAGATGCAGCTTTCCCTGACAGCTCTATGCCATCATCTCTGAGCCAACTTTTATCATGTACCAGCAGGATCTTGAAACATATATGTTTTTTACTTTTTGGAAAGTCGAACAGCCCAAGACTAGAGTTGCTGCTAGAGTTCTGCTCCCAAGCAGACATTGATTCAATTATCAACATTCTTTGGATATGGTCAATGCATTTTTATTACTCCACCCAACTGTTTTATAAGAAATTTGGGCAAGCATCTACATTGGCAATCTTGTGAAATCCTGACTAGAAATGAAGTTGGAGGTCATCTTTCAAATCCACTTATTTGATAAATGAATACACTGATTGCCAGCCAGAGAGAGAGAGAGAGTGAGCAGATGTTCCTCAAGATCACGCATCTGGTTAGTGGTAGAGTGAAGACAAGGACATTGGTCTCCCTTCTTGTGAATTCAGTGCTCCTCTCTAATCACCATCAAAGTGCTAAGAGGTCAACAGGCTGGCATGATTCCCCCTATTTACAGACAAGTAAATTAAAGCTCAGAGAGATTAGTGATCATTCCCCAGACTGTACAATAAATGAGGGGTGGAATTGGGTTTGTTGTTCTGGTTAAGTTAGGTTTTTCAAGGGATGAGAGTTTACTTGTGAATAGAATGTTTAAAGAGCACACCAGTAAAGTGCAGTCTCCATGAGGTTAAGTAGAAATGTGAGCTTGTAATAATTGAGCTTCATGATTTATTTTTCTAATAAGGCTTTGTGGCAAGGCCATTCAAGGCAAAGGAGGAAAACAGGGTGACCCAAGCCTAGTCAACACAGCAAGCAAAGATACTTTAATTTAGATACTTTGGGCTCTCCAGTATAATCTTAAAGCAAGCAGTAGCAATGTGATTTGAGGCGATTGTTGTCTGTAAAATGTAACACAGATTCAGTGAAACTGAAGGGCGAGGAAGGAATATTAGAAGCAAGGGAGGTGGTGCTCAGAGTTGAGAAGTATTGTCCTATTGCCTTGAAATGTGTTGCAAGAAGTAATTGTTTTAATGTTTGTTGTGAAAATGTATTCTCAAGAACTTTGGTTGACACATATTCACTCACAGTAGCTTAGAAGTTCTTTGGGCTGAGGCAGGAGAATGGCATAAACCCGGGAGGCGGAGCTTGCAGTGAGCTGAGATCTGGCCACTGCACTCCAGCCAGGGCAACAGAGCGAGACTCCGTCTCAAAAAAACAAAAACAAAAACAAAAACAAACAAAAAAAAGAAGTTCTTTAAGGGAAGTATTCATGCCTTATTTCACTGATTATATAACCCTTGTACCTAGGACTGTACATGATATATGGTAGACATTTCATAAATGTTTATTAAATGACATAAACAAGGAGACAGGTGTTCTTCTCAGTGAATGACTGATCTGGAAAGATGCTCAAGGACCCTAATTTGGAACAATCAGAGATCACAAAGCCGGGTTTCAGTACAGAGATGTATGGAGGGCTTGTCCTCCATTATTTTGGTACAATGAGTGGACTCTACAACATGTGCCTTACCCACAGGGGTGGCAAGATTGGAAAACTCTAGAGATAGTTTACACTCAAGGGTGGTGAAGCACGGTGCTGCAGGAAGTTACTCTTATTGTGTGAAAATGGAACAGACCATCCTACAAGATAGTGGGTTTTCCATTCCCAGTGGGTTTCTAGAAAATACATAGAACCACATTATACAGATGCCTGTGCTAGACATGAGGTTTCAGTAGATGATCTCAAAGTTTTGCTTTTCTCTAATTCTGAGATCCTAAAAGCCAACTCTACAACAGAGATTGCTTAGATAAGGGCAAAGTGGTAGAGCAATTTAAGAACTCATAATTATACATGTGACAGGAATTGTGTCAAGTATATATTTTCGTGATGCTATGAAATATTAGACCAAATTCACCCTCTGCATATCTACACATTCATAGCCTGAATCCTTTCCCACTTCACTCACACCTCAATACCTGTCACCTGCCCTGTCTCTTGTCTCTCCCTGTGACTGTGTTTATCTTGCTCTGAAGGCTTTCTTGAGGCATTCCTCCCTCCTTTCAACTCTAAAAATCCACAATCCATCCTACATTAAAGAAAAATCTTCATTTGACCTTTCTATCCCTTCTAACTTTGTCTGCCTGAGTACTGAAATAAGTACTTTTCATCTTCTGTCTTAATTGTTTGGGCTTCTGGTCTTACCACTGAATTGAATATGCAGTTTTGGGGTCACTAATTATCTCTCACGACCAAATTTAAATTTCTTACTTCAAGTCTAACCCTTCCTGAACTACTGTTGAATGACATGATTAATAATTTCCCCTTTCCCCCGCACCCCCTGCAACTGCCAATGCTGCATAGTATTCTTGTTGAATGCCTCAGTAATGCTTTGTTCCACAAGTTATAACCATGCCTGGTCATTCTTTCCCTGTTCCATTGGTTTCTCTCCTTCCTCTCATTTTAAGTTTGGGTGCTGCTATTTTATTTTATTATTATTATTTTTTTTCTGAGGCGGAGTCTCGCTCTGTCACCCAGCCTGGAGTAGAGTGGCCAGATCTCAGCTCACTGCAAGCTCCGCCTCCTGGGTTTACGCCATTCTCCTGCCTCAGCCTCCCGAGTAGCTGGGACTACAGGCGCTTGCCACCTCGCCCGGCTAGTTTTTTGTATTTTTTTTAGTAGAGATGGGGTTTCACCGGGTTAGCCAGGATGGTCTTGATCTCCTGACCTCGTGATCCGCCCGTCTCGGCCTCCCGAAGTGCTGGGATTACAGGCTTGAGCCACCGTGCCTGGCCGGGTGCTGCTATTTTAGACATCTACTTTGCAAACCTCATGCACTCATATGGTTATAACCCCTTTTTACTTTTACACAGAATCTGTTTGAAATTTACATTTGCAGCCTCCACTTCTTCTCTCTTTGATTGCTTAATCTGTAAGCCTCCCCTGGAGAGTTCACTGGAGATTGAAGCATGGCATGTTTTAAATAAAACTCACCATGGCCTCCTCCTGCTTCTTTGAGTGCTAGCACCTCAGCAACCATTAGCATCCGTGAAAACTCTCTTGGGAGCTTCCCAAAGGGGAGTCATTTCTGAACCTGTCTCTTCATCACCAGCCTGCTGTGTCTTTCCTTATAGCACCTCAGTGCCACTTTTTCTTTGCATGTTGGCAGGAGCTGCCCTGGTCCATGCCTGGTCAGTCCAAAACCTGAATCTATGCACACACCTTCAGGCTTGGAGCTCTTCCCCCAGGGCTCCTCAAACTTCCTTATCCCTCCTGTTTCTTTGGAGCCTTGAGTGAGCAAATCTTCATTTCACCAAAATATAAATTTCTTGCCCTGGCCTACTAGGTCCTCAAGCCCCTGCCAGTCTCCTTCCCCACCCTCCACAAAAAGCCCCCCCTTGGCTCCACCCCAGCCAGTCTGTCCCTGGTGACCCAGTGCCAGTTGCTCATTTCCACCTTTGCATGAGGCCCTCTGTGTTCATTTGTTCGGGCTGCCATAGCAGTGCTCCACAGACTAAGGACTTCGACAACAGAATCTGATTTGCTCACTGTTCTGGAGGCTGTAAGTTCAAGATCAAGGTGCCAACAGCGTTCGTTCGTTCTGAGGTCTCGCTCTGTGTCTTGCACATGGCTGCCTACTCACTGTGTCCCCACATGGTCACCCATCTGTGTGGTTTGTGTCCTAATCTCTTCTTATAAGGACCCCAGTCCTATTGGATTAGGGCCCACCTTACAGACCCCGTTGAACCTTAATTACTTCTTTTAAGGATCTCTCTCCAAATACAGTCATATTCTGAAGAACTTGGGGTTAGGACTTCCCCATAATGAGCATGTGTTGGGGGGCACACAGTTCAGTCCATCACACCTCCTCTTCCCAACTGCCCATCTGTCCTTTCTTTCATCTCTCTCTTCATTCTTTCTCTCTGTTCATCCCTCCCTGCCATCAGCACCCAGCAATCCCCATTTCATTGTCTTCACTGGATGGTCTTTTCAGCCTCACCCTATGAGTTTGTGCACAGGGATGTGTTGCTTCATGAATGTGCCTCTCCTCCAGGTCATTCCAGTGCTGCTTCTCTGCCTCTGAATCGATTGAGAGCAGGGACTGTGTCTCTTGTCTCTTGCACACAGTCCTTGACTTGGAAACACTTGAGAAATGCCATTGCTAAGTTACTGTGAGTCCCTCCTCCCACATCCCCCTCCTGTTACTTCTCAAGGAAAGGCCTTGCTTTGGGGCTTTTTTACTTTCAAAGGAAAGGCCTTGCTTTGGGGCTTTTTTCCTTAGTGGTGATGGAGAACACAAATGCTAACTCCATGGACAGCAAGGAGGAGGAGGGCTGAGGCTCCACGCTGGTGACATTCAGTGAGCTAACCTTTCCAAATCAGGAAGGAAAGGAGAGGGAATCTGGGTAGCCATAAAAGCAGTGGTGAATTCAGGGATTTTCTGTGGGACACACTAAGAAAAATAATTCTCTCAGAAGCTTTGGAGAAAGTGCTGTTTCTTTGACCTAACGGGTTGAAGATTCTAGATAGAACCCACTTCCTCTCCAAGCAGTAGGTTGGCTGGGAGGCTCCTGTTGGGAGTAGAACCAAGCCCGTGGAGGGAAGCCCATTGTGTCTTGGTGTCCCACAGAGGAAGACAGCTGGGTGTCACGTGCTGGGAGTGGCATTATGATGTGCTGGCTGAGCCCCGAGTGTATTGCATTTCTGGGCCGACTCCAGAGTGAGGGTCTTGAAGGTGGGTTGCTGCGGTCTTCCGCTGTCCTCCCTAATGATGCAGGACAAATGTTTGAGGCCGTGCCCAGGAGAGACACGCCATTCAGTTAAAGATCCCCCTGCTTTCCTAATCCTCCCTCCTTTCATCCTCCCATGCTTCCTTCCTCTCCCTTCATCCCTTTTCTTGTCTCTCCCCCTCCACCCCCGCTCTCTCCCCTCATTCACTGTCAGGAAGGGCCATGCCAGAAGGGCCTGTTCAGCGTGGCGTGGCAGCAGCAGAGGCTAGCAGCAACGGCAGCTTCCACAGTGAGTCTGGATTTGATTTCTGGGACCAGGGGGCTGGGCAAGGCAGTCCACACACAGACTGACAGCTTGCAGGCTTTGGAGAGGCACTTCCATGGGCTGGGGCCTGCTTCCAACCTCTCTTTCCTTGCCTCCCACTGTGGGGCATCATTTAACTTCCATGGAAGTTTCCTGCCAAAGCCATTGATGTGCTTGGGATGTCTCATGGGGAGACAGCATGGTTGGGGGTGGCGGGCCATAATCTGCTAAAATTGGATGCACAGCCGGGAGAGCCGCCGGAATTGACATGGCTGCCAGGGCTTCTGTCCAGACCTGTGCGTGTGGTGGAGGCTGGAGGCTCTGCATGGACGATGGTTTGGCTGCTTTTTTGCATTTCAGGAGGTGTGACCTTGAGTTTTGAGTATACTTTGGGTGCTTACACTCCATAGGAGACTCCTTATAAGGACATAAGAATGCTCTAAGTGCACAGACTAGAGGGTCTAAGAACTGGAGGTCTCCCCGTTGACCTCAGATGAAGCGTGGTCTAACAGACTTGATGCTCAGGATGGTCATTACAGATCCTCCATGACTGAGTCAGATCCCCCAGTGCTTGCAGGGAGGCTTTTGCCCTCCCCATTTTAATTTCTATGGTAATTTCTGGCAGGGAGATGGACATACTGCAGAGTCAGTCGAAGTTCCATCTGTCTTGCCTTGATCGTCAGACTGCATTGGATGGTTTCCTTCCACTTTTTGCTTGGGGGCTCTTTTCTTCTATTTGGGAAATGGTTCACTTGGGAAAACAAAACCACAGAATTCACCTACTCAGCCTTAAAGATCCAGCCCAGACTAAGAAGATACAAGTCCTTCTTGCCATCTTGAGAGGCTTTCCACAGGCCAGAGGCTGCTTCCAAACACTGACAGGGCGTGCAGTAGTTAAGTGAGTTCTGAAGTGAGAAGCTTCTGATTTCTAATATACAGTATTATCCTGATACTGCAGTCTTATGGGCAGGTGCATGGGAAGGAAGGCTTTTACAATTTCATTCATTTCTCTCATAATTTGGTTAGGGAGGTAAATTAAGCATAGCCTCCCAGGTTCTCTCAGGATCAGTTTTATAGGTTTCTCTTCTTGACACTGCTCCTAATAACAGCATGAAAGTTTAAGATTTTCAGTACTAACAACTGTGTATAGCTAGGGTATATCAGAGCAAACATGCTTGGCAGCCTTATGATAATTTTGCAAGCAGAACCATTATAGAAGATTAATCAATCTCTTATGCTGTTAGAATATTTAAGTATTTCAGTCACATCAGGTTCAAACTCTTGGTTTTAGGAACTGACAGGTTGTATTAAAATATCAAATCTGTCAAATTTATTAATTAATTTCAACAAACATTTAATATTAATCTACTGTGTGTGTTTGATTGACTAAAGTTAGACCCTTCTGAGAATGAAAAGGGAAGCTATTATTAATTAAATAGGAGCTACAGGTATACATTTAGACCTTTCTTGGTAAATTGGGGCATACAGTCATTTTATCCATGTATGCTGAGTTATTGTTGATGCCAGCGATACAACTATGAATAAAATAAACAAAAATCACTGCTCTTACTGAGGGAGTTAAAAAAAGATAAAGTCTATTGTAAATTTAAGAGTGATAGGTTCTTAAAAGAGAAGTAAAGCAGAGAGGGGAAAAAGAAGTACTTGGTGGTAGTAATAGTAGTGGTGTTGGTGGTGGTAGTTAGTGTTGTGTGTGTGTGCAGTTTAGGTAGGGATGTCAAAGCAATTGCATTGCTTAAAGAATACAATATATTTTAGCTTATTTAGTTTCTCCAAGGAGGGCTTTCATGGCTCAGCTAAACCTTACTGCATGGATGAAATCATATCTGAAAATTCTGAGTCCAGATAAAGAAATACTCACAAACTTCATAATGACAAAAAGCAAAGAAAGAAAACCAGGGGGGGTGTG
The DNA here is from genome assembly GCF_002776525.5 of Piliocolobus tephrosceles. Classification (NCBI taxonomy): domain Eukaryota; kingdom Metazoa; phylum Chordata; class Mammalia; order Primates; family Cercopithecidae; genus Piliocolobus; species Piliocolobus tephrosceles. The sequence goes on along the minus strand of NC_045439.1, from coordinate 98,311,674 downwards.
GCATTGGACGGATACCTTGTCTGCTTGATGGTCAGCACAGGTTTCATCTCCCTCTGGCATCACTGAGACGGCATCAGTGGCTGTGGATTCATCTATTTGGGGAGCATCTTTGTAGAAAGTCCCTTAATCTCTGACTTGTGCGGGCCATTCAGAGCATCTTAGGGCCCTTCCTTCTCCCATCTGTCTTTCTGTGGGGTAATGGGAGGGCAGTTTACATCTGCTGAATACCTGCTCTAGCCAGGCACTTTGATAGGGGCTTCGAGTAAATTAATTTGTTTAATTTATGCTGTTCTCATGAAGACATTATTATAGTTCCACTTTGGGGATAAGAACACTGATGTTTAAGCTCAGAAGTAGAAAATAGTGGAGCTAGGATCTAAATCCAGGTTGAATTATGTCTGAAATTCTGCCTTTATCAGCCTCAGCATCTTTCCACAGATACCAGTTGACAGGAAGTGGAAGTAAGAAAAGGACTCACTGTGTGACGTGAATGTCCCTTGTGTAGGCTGATTTGCATGGCTGGATCAGGAACAGTAGATGTGTTGGGGTGGTTGTCCATGTCTTTGCTGATTGCGCATGAAGGCACAGCAACTACTGCTGCTTTTTTGTGTGTTGTCACTGGAAATGGGGATGGGCATGGAAAATTTTGGGGACATGAGAGTAAATCTTCCTGTGTGGCTTCTCTCCTCAGCTGAGAGGAGGCTTAACTTTAGTGAGTCAGGGTTCCTGGAGCTCACGCACGTTGGAAGGAGGGACCATGCATGGTGTCTGTGTATAGAAAATAGAGGTGGGGAGAATGCATGCAGAGTGCTGAGACTGAACAAAGGTTTTTCGACAGGGGTTTGGGCGAAGAGTTGAGTTTGAAGATAATCCTAAATTTCCTGTCTACCTTTGTGAATGGAACCCACAGACTGACCTCATCCGGTCTTAGGATGCTATTAGCAAGAAACAGGATGTCTCTGGACCACATCTCAGATATGATGGTTATATTTAACCTCAATATCACTGTGTAACATTGCATTTATTTGTGGTATACTTTCATATATTTCCCAGAAAAAAAAATAAGTAGCGTGTTGTTTTATGCATAATATGGTAACCTCCTGATAAGGTTGTGTCAAGTAAATCACCATTTAGATGCACAAGAGAGACCTGTTACAACAAAGAATTATTTTGGGATGCCCATAACCCTCTCCAGTTTTCCTTTTGTGATAAAGGAGACAATTTCTACCTGCGATGCTGTACTTTCCTTGGAGTTTTAGAGCATATTTATCCCAGGGTCTCAATGCATGTCAAGGCAATGTCTCTTAGTTTCACAACATGTGTCATATGGGTAGAGAGAGGCCATTACTCTTGTCATTTGGCAAGGATTTTCTTTTTCATTACATTATTCCCATCACAGAAATATACTCCAAGCACTGGAATGTCCCTCGCTGTGGTCTTCTAACTATTGGGTGGGGTTACCTCGTCACGTTTTGGTTCTTTACCACTTAGGAACCCTTGTCTAGTTTCCCCCGTCATTTTGATACTTGAGGGCTGAGGAGGAAAGCATCATTCATCTTCCTCCGTAGGATACTCCACTTTCACTTATTTGAGTTCTCCCTCTGGTAAAAACAAATAAGCAAGCAAATTAGCTTTTCTTCTAAAATGTTAACTCATCTCAACACAGTTGGCTTCTCTCTTCTTCATCTGTGTGCTCTGTGGAGTTCCAGCTGGGAATCAGGGTAAAGATGAGAAGCGCCTGGTTGTATTTCAAACTGACAAGGATAGTCATTCTTTTTCTGGTTACATATGGGCTGTCCTGCCACTCACACATACAAGATATGTCTTAATTCCAGAAGGGCTTAGTTGAAGCTTAGAAGAATAATACCCATGCCTTAGACACAAGTCTGCAAGGGCACCTGGTCATGAGTGTGCCTCGATCTGGGAATCTGCTTAGAGACTTGGTCGTAGATGCATCCTTTACAGCAGCATGCTGGGATTTCAGGGGTGAGATGAACCTAAGAAAAAAGATACCAAGAGATCCCAGAGGCCCATATAAAAAGGCTTATTGTGGCTGGGCGCGGTGGCTCATGCCTGTAATCCCAGCACTTTGGGAGGCTGAGGCAGATGGATCATGAGGTCAGGAGATCAAGACCATCTTGTTCAACATGGTGAAACCCTGTCTCTACTAAAATACAAAAAAAAAAAAAAAAAAAGAAAGAAATTAGCCAGGCGTGGTGGCATGTGCCTGTAATCCCAGCTACTTGGGAGGTTGAGGCAGGAGAATCACTTGAACCCCAGAGGCAGAGGTTGCAGCGAGCTGAGATGGTGCCACTGCACTCCAGCCTGGTGTCTCAAAAAAAAAAAAAAAAAAAAAAAAGCTTATTGTAGATTCATTCTAGCTGGGCATGTCTTGGTCATAGGTCCTTTAAAGCAGCATGCTGGCATGCTGGGATATCTCCTCATCCAAACAAAGTTGGTATTTCTAAGGAACCTAAGGACAGATACCTGTTTATTTCCATGTCCAGGGTACACAAGGAGAGCATAAGACAAGCTTTTTTCACCTCCCTTGGCATGTGAGTGTTTTCCAGCCATCACTGAGGTTGTGAAGAGGGTCTGGTTGCAGTGAAGATAGCTATAAGCTAGAGAGTATTCTGAAACCCACTAGGGCTTTCCCAAAGTCAAACACCAATGTAGTTTAACAGTTTTGAAATTGTGGAATATGGTTCCCCCCCTTTTCTTTGCTATCCCAAATCTTGTGATCCAAAATCATTAAGACTGGCCTTTTGGGGAAAACTAATACAGTCCCCTGTGTAAGATGCCTGTGAATGTGTATGGTATCACATGTCCCCATTAGTTCAGGGAGTTTGGTTGTCTGTTCTTAGTCCCAGTCCTCTGGGTTCTTAACTGGAGATTTATCCAGAGATAAGAAATCTGCCCATTAAATAGTAGCTAATCTTTGAACTCTCAGTTGCCATAGCATTTTGCTTTCTGATGATCTGAAGAAATATAGTGTCTCAAAGCAGAGCAAGCCCCTAGAACAGGATGATAAGAGGTGCCTGGAATGGAGTGGGGCTCAGGTCTTCAAGGGAAGGGGTTGTGGGAGCTAAAGGGAAGATGATGGAGGAGGGGAGGGAATCTTTCTGGTTGTGCCAACCAGGACCACTCACTGAGAATGTTATCCTAGTCTCATGATGGGACTTCTTGGTGTGCATCTTATCTTCAAAGTTGGTCAAGTCCCTTTGCTTCCGCAATTCTTTTGGGACAAATGACTCATGAGAAATTCATATGACTACGAGAATTGTGACACCGCCTCCTGTCTGGCGATGATGTGGGTTCTGCTATTTCTGGGCTGGTGCCCACCTCTCTTGAGCCTTAGCTAGTTCCTCTGATTAGTGCTGCCTCCTCTCTTCCTGCCACTTGTGGCTAGCCCTAATGGAAAGTAGATGTCTGAGGCAGCCTCCAGGCAGATGCATCCGGCTGAAGAATCCTGGCACCGGGGCAAATGCAGCCCTCCAAGGAAAGCTTTTAGTTCAGACACCAGTCTCAGAGCCCACATTGTGAACTGTGTCCTGTCAGGCTTTATGGCCAGTGAAGCTCTGGCATGTGGGTGCAGGCATGCAGGGTGGGGAAGGAGCAAGAGAGAGTCAGGGTGAAAGGAGGCTTATTGTAGTTTCATCCTAGCTGGGCATGTCAGTTTTTACATGGGCCTCTGGGATCTCTCCGAATCTTTTCTCTTTGGTTCATTTCTAGAAATAGACATTTTATTTCTAGAAATAGAAACTAACTTGAGACTCGAATTTCCTAGTGTTTTCTCAGGATTTTTTCAGCTGTGACAGAAAACTCTCTACCTTTAGCAAGAAGGCAATGTACTGTCTTTATAATAAAATTTTTGTTTTCCAGGTTTAGGAATTATTTCTAGTGTTGGCTTCATTCTAAGACCTAAGTAACGTCACCATGTAGAGCCTGTTGCTTCTTCTCTCCCTTCTTCCTTCTAATCTCTACTCTGACTTCTTTCTATAATTTCATCATCATTCTCTGCTTCTCTCTTTGTGGGCCCAAGACCATGATCTTAGAGAAAGAGATGTTAATGGGAAAGATTTCCAAACAATCAAGGCTAATGAATTTTGAAAATTATGATGATAAATGCTGCTGCAGTTGAACAGATTATCTGGGACCTAGATGTTCAGTAATGAAGACTTGTCCTCATCAGGGAGGCCTTGCCATCCAGAGCCCAGCTGACGAGGTGAGAAATTATCAGTGCCATTTTTACAAGAGTGAGACTGGACATTATGCAGAGAAAAGCTGCAAGAGAAAGACACAGGAAGCAAAGTCCATGACTGGTACTTTTTTCTAATCTGTCTATGGAGAAACAGATATTTTCTGATGTCATCTTTATGAGCGCTCTCTGGGCTGGTGTAGGTTCCCATCTTACTTCATTGAATCTGCTGATTTAGATATTTCTGAATGAACATTCCCCTTCAGCTTTTCTGAGTGTTTTATTAGTGTTTTATATAAATCAAATTCATAGGATTTTTATCACATTATCCAAAATCTGCCACCCTAAACCATCAATTTACATGCCTTAAAACATTTTTACTAATGAGTCTTTTTTCAATTTAGAATGTATAAGAACTTTAACTTGATGGTGAATAAGAGCATTGGTTTTGGAATCAGAATAATTTGGGTATAAGACTTGGATCTTTCCGTCTCAAGCATTTTTGAATAAGATGCTTAACCTCTTCCTCTCCTTTTCCCTTCTTCTCTCCCTCTCTCCCTCCTCTGCACTTTCCTCCTTCCTTTCTTCCTTTCTCAATACAATGCTGGTGACAATAGCAGTTTTCAGAGCCAATGCGTTTTCGGATAATCGAGTAAGCAGTGCATTTTAATTCATTTAGCATATATCCTAGCACAGTATAAACATGCAATAAGTTGCTGTTCTGTATCCCTGTTCCCTGGGACAAGAACTTAGCCCAACTTGACTCCCAAACTTGGAATGCTGAAAGCATCTCTTTCTACCTCTGTTATGGTAGAGACCAGAGCTTCAGATAAATTAAGATGAGGGCTCTACCCTTGGGGATTACCTACCCCAGCACTCAGCCTGGCTTGACCTTTTGGGGACCCACTGAGTGACCCTGAGAAATATACTTCATCCCAGTTTCATTAGCCTAAAAACAAGAAGTCCACTTGCTCAAATTCCCTTCTATATTTTTTGGAAACAGGAATGTGTGTAACAGAGGAGGAATGGCTTTGAATAACAACTCTCCAACTGTGATTTCTGGCTTCACATTTAAGACTTTCTTGTAGGTTCATCCTCAGAGCAGTCCTCTCCTGCCTTTTGACCTTGAAGGAGAAGCCAAGAGGCAGGGCTTATTTATAAAGAGAGATGGAGCAGCCCACAGCTGCAGGCCTCAGATTATGGCCTGGAATGCCAGATGCTGCATGGAGGTATAGCTCCTCCATCACTTTCATCTGAACCTGCCCTTGGCTTACACCCTTCACTGCCGAGAGGCACCCTGGGACTCAGTTGTAGAGTAGCAGGCTGTGTGGAACGAAGTGGACCCTAGAGCTCTAACCTTCTTACAGGGCCAGGAGAGGCATCCAAAGGTTATCCAGTCTCCACTTGACCAAATCATCCCATTTTGGAACTGGATGATACATAAAGGTCAACTAGTTGAACTCTTTCCCTCACCCTACCAATTATGCAGATGAGAACACAGGAGGCCAGGGGTGAGCCAGGAGGTATGATGCAAACTAAGACAGGGTCCTGGAGCTCCTGAATTCTGGCCTATGCTCTCCTTCACTGTCTACAGCAGACACACACACACACACACACACACACACCCTCTGTAAAGTCAGGCTGCTGAAGCTGCAGATGTTAGGAAGGGCCTTGAGTTGAGCTTTCGTTCAGTGTTCTTGATGTCCTGATTCAGATGAGAAAATTATGTTTTCAACAATCTCATGCAATTTTTGAGCAGACAGGAATCTTAGCAAAACTCTGGTCTGACTATGTCATTATTCCAAGTATGAACATTAAGACCAAAAGAAAGCATGGGCTGCCAGGGCCACAGGATGGCACACTGGTAGAACTGGGACAAGAACCCAGATGATCTGAGTCTCAATCCAGTGCTCTTTTCACTCCGATTCCTGGCTTCTCTTGGTGCCGGACCTTCCCTCTGGCTGCCTCCATCCCAGGATGCTAGAGACACCTCTAGGCCTTGCCAGGGCTGTGTGGCTGGGTTAATCGATACCCCTTTCCTGGCATTTCTCAGGGGATGGCCCAACTAGAAACCTGTGGTGCTTAAAAAGAGTGGTGGTTGATGAATCACCTTGCAGTGTTGATGAATCACCTTGCAGTTCCCAGAGTGCTTTGACTGCTGTTACCACCCAACCTCAGACTTCCTTGAGAATTTAACCCTGTTATTTTTTCCAAGTTGAATCCCCACTTTTAAATGAAGATAAAGGACTTCATCCACTGTTTCATGTCTGTGGTCCTGCAAGTGATCTGTGAGCTCTCTCCTCTCAGGCACCAAGCATCCTTCCTTTAGAATTAAAGGATCTTTTTCATGACTCAAAGAAAAATCCCATTTTCCATTGGATGAAGACTGCATTCAACTCCCAAGAAAGCTTTAGGTGTGTGAGAAGGCTAATTGTGTCCACCTTCTTGCGCATATCAAAGCTCCTCCAGCAGCCAGTCAGTGGATGGATGAGAAATTCAGCTCCAGCTCAGAGAAGCTAGATAAGGCAGCCTGTAGCCTACGAAGGACTTGTGTATTCTTTATGTCATCTCCCATGATGTGCATCCGACTTCCCTTTGCCTGGGGATGTGGCCATCAGTAATAGGTTTCTGCTGTGCTATGTATTGTTTACTGAAGAAATTAAAATATGCAGTGTTTTGGTCTCCCTTTTTGGGCTTCCTCTACAGCTACTTCTGGCATTTTCTGTTGGCAGTTAATAAAACAAAAGGGGGGCCCAAAGGGTCGGGTCTCCCTCCAACTAGAATGGTTAATTTGGAGTGGTTTGGAAGTAGAAGATTTTACCTCTAGGTAAAGCTGCGCCTTTCTGGCTGATCTGTCCAACCTGCAATATGTGCCCCGACAGACGGAGTTCAAATGCTTCATGAAGGGCACAGGGGATTAAGGGCATAGAAATTGAGGGGGTGGGGGGAAGAGAAAGTAGGGGTGGGTCTCCATTTGCTTATTGTAGCAGCACAAACAAGCAAAGACTTATCTTTCTTCAAGACAGCCTTACGTTGAAAGAGCTACAGTCCGAGACACTTGAAAATTACTCCCTAATCCAGCCTAAATCTGTATCATCCCTTACCACTAATTATGCACACATACAAGTTCCAAATCAATCCCTTATCTTATTTAAATCCTGCACCCAGAGAATACCTCTTGCAAATATTTATAAGATATTTATACAACACTACTAACACCATTACAACTCTTATTCATCCCAATGACTGGGCTGGCACTTGGTAAGCCCCAATATATGTTAGTAAGTAACAGTTGCAATTAGAGTTGTAATGGTGTTAGTAATATTGTTTGCTAATAAATATTTGCAAGAACCATGCTCTGGGTCCAGGATTTATAAAAGATAAGGGATTGGATTGGGAATTTCTATGTGTGTCAGCCTCCTGAGTAGCTGGGACTACAGGTGTGTGCCACCATGCCCAGCTAATTTTTGTATTTTTTTTTTTAAGTAGAGACAGAGTTTCACTGCGTTGGCCATGCTGGTCTTGAACTCCTGACCTCAAGTGATTCACCCGCCTCAGCCTCCTGAAGTGCTGGGATTACCCGGCCTAGAATCCCTGATTCAAGGATCCAATGCCATTTTCTTAAAGCTGGTGGGATATTCAATCAATAAGAGATATTATTAATGTCGCTTAAAGGATAACTCAGTGAGCCCATTCCTAGCTAAGTTTGCCTTTTGTGGAAAAAAGAAAAAAGAAGCTTCATGCACAGAATATGCAGTCACTGAGCCTAGTCCACGGTAGAAAATGGCACTTTATAACCAGCCCAGCCTTGTCTTCAAAAGTCACTTCAGCTGCTCTTCCTGAGTATCTAGGCCCCTCTTTTGTAAACAGCCTGAATCCAAGGATCCAGACCGTCAGTCACACAGATCTGGCAGCTCCTTTAAACTGCTTCCAGCACTTAGGTGGAACTGTCTTGAACCTGCAAAACCCACAAAAAGAAAGACTTGGTGTGCGGGAATAGATTAACTTCTATCTTTGGCTCTACCATGCTGACTGGCTGGCATATCATCCCTGAAGTGGTTTCTCATCCATACATTTGAGATTATTGTCTCATTGTAAGGGTAATTGGGCAGAACGTCTAAGTCCTTAGAAAAAACGGGAAGTGCTGTGTAACATACATGATCATAATCATTGAGAAATTAGCATCTTTCAAGAAAGATTTAGATTCAAAGTATTATGTATGTGCAGGTGTATTGAAGCCTTACCATGCCTCTGTTTCACTTACTATCTCATTTAAGTTTCTGTACATGTTCTGAGTGTGTTGTTATTCCCATTTTTATGCACAAGGAAGTCAAGTCTTCCGGAGGTTAAATAAATTCTCCATGATTGCTTAGCTAGCAAATAGCATTGGCTGAGTTATACATCATTCCCTTTATTCTTTTAGATCCTCTATTTCCTTATCTTATATACACGTTTCTGATATTTTATAATTTTTACATATTTTTGGCCTCTAACTAGTTAGCAAAGTCAATCTTATTTGAAAGAAATTATCTTATTTTGGCTCAATAAGTCTGAATCTAAACTAGAACCTAACTCTCAGTACCTGAGCTATGCAGGGTCAGATTTTTCAAAATCTAGGATCATTAAAAGAATGTATTCTACCATTCTTTATTTATCAATATGATATTATAACCTGCGTTTGGGGGCTGAGTGGATCCCTTTGAATCCAGTGTGATCCATGGATCTGAACTTAGTTGAGCCCTCCAGCTTTGTTGAGTGACTTGAGCTCTTTTAACATCATCTTAAAGTTTGTTTCCACGACAAGATATTAGTGCAGCCAGGAGGCCCCAGTCTAGCCATTCACAGAAGGAAATAAGGGCCAAATTATTTTTTCATCTCACATCTTTGGAGTTGAAATGTCTGCTCTCTAAAAAAATACATTGCTTGGAGACAGTACAGGACAATGAGGTCTCAGAAAGAGTGCTAGAATTTAGGCAGGATGAAGAAAGAGGGAAACAAAATAAGTTATAAAAGGCATGTGTTCCTGGGGCTTCCCTCAGAACTTTGCTCCTGGCAGATGCAGCTCTAGGTAAGAGAACTGGGGAGAATCACAATGGGCCTATTGATCCTCTATGCTCACACTGCTAAACAGCTTGGCTCTCAACTCCTTGTATTTTTGGAAGACTCCAAGGGTTTTTCCTAATCCTGGGGCTAGAGGCTCAGACTGAGACAGCCGTTCCACTGAGATTCTGCTAAATGGATGCTGTTTGTGTAAACTGTCAGAAAGCCCTGCTCTGAGGGAGCAATACTATAATGATGTCTTTGTGAGTTTTCTCTGCATTTTGCCTCCAAAGATTCTCAAGCACCTACTAGACGCGGGGCTGAGATATTCAGTTTGTCTATAAGAAGCTAGATAATAGTCTGTCCTACTTTATTGGGAAGAGGAGAGGCAAAAAAAAGGCCAACAATTCTGACTTGATAAGTCAGAAGTCTGATGTCACTGTAGAAAAGTCATAATCTCTTGTATAAAGCTTGCATCTGTGGAGTTTCCACAACTGGGGCGAGGCCACAGATAGACATGTATTTGTGAGTGTGCACTCATGTATTATAGATCAGAAATCAAAAGGATATCCAAACTAATATATCCCTAAGGCATACACCCACACAAACTGGGGAGAGCACAGAGTTCTACCAGGTGACTCAAAGTCTATATATATCAGGGTAGAAAGAAAGAAAACTATAGAACTGTCGACGAATAGAGTCAAACTCTGTAAAATGTATAATTTTTTCCTTTTTATTTGGAGACGGAGTCTCACTCTGTCGCCAGGCTGGAGTGCAATGGTGCGATCTCGGCTCACTGCAACCTCTGCCTCTCAGGTTCAACTAATTCTCCTGCCTCAGTGTCCTGTGTAGTTGGGACTACAGGTGTGCACCACCATGCCCAGCTAATTTTTGTATTTTTAGTAGAGACAGGGTTTCACCACGTTGACCGGGATGATCTCAATGTCTTGACCTTGTGATCCGCCTGCCTCGCTCTCCCAAAGTGCTGGGATTACAGGCATGAGCCACCGCACCTGGCCTGTAAAATATTTTGAGATTTATTCTGAGTCAAATATGAGTGACCAAGGCCTTGGCCAGTGACTCAGCCCTCAGGAGGTCCTGAGAACATGTGCCCAACGTGGTCGGGGTACAGCTTGGTTTTATATATTTTTAGGGAGGCATGAGATATCAATCAAATACACTTTAGAAATATATTTGTTTGGTTCAGAAAGGCGGGACTAGTCAAAGTGGGGAGGAGGGGGTGGGTTCCAGACTATAGGTAAATTTAAACATTTTCTGGTTGACAATTGGTTGAATTTATCTGAAGATCTAGATCAATGGAAAGGAATGTTCAGGTTAAGATAAAGGATTGTGGAGACCAAGTTGTATTGTGCAGAGGAATCTCTCAGAAAGCAGACTTCAGAGAGAGAACAGGTTGTAAAATGTTTCTTATCAGACCTAAGGGGGTGCCTGGCTCTTAGTTGATTATCTCCCAGATCTGGAAAGAAAGGAAGGAAAACAAAGTGGGAAGGAGATTCTCCATATAATGTGGATTTTTCCCACAAGAGACTTTGCAGGGCCATTTCAAGGTATGGCAAGGAAACATATTTTGGGGTAAAACATTTTGAGTTTTTCCCGTGTTATGCCAAAGTCATATTGGAAAATAAGTCATGATATACAGGGTTAAATAAAACCCATCTGATGAGAATTTATGGTTTGTAGGGCATACTCCCCAGACCCCTTAGATAGGAATTTGGGCAAGATAAAAAATTCAGAACTTCATCCTCAGAACCAAAATGTAAACCTCATGAGACTCAATTTGTATATTTCTGATTTGTTTGCCTTTGTGTATGTATGCTATAGTCCAGTAATACATTTACATTAAAAACAATAACAAGAGTCTGTGGGACTTCAGTTCTGTTTCATTTACTATTAGTGACTTGAACAAGTCATTGCTTTTCTGGTCAAGATTTCTATGACTGCAAGTAGGCTGGGTGACTTCCAGCCCTGTGTGTTTATTAGCTACAGCTTTAGTGTTGAATCTCTCCTTTCAAGCCCTGGATTCTGAGAAACTTGGATTTGAGGAGCTGGACAAGGTACAGTTACAGGGTAGGGCTGCCCCCCACTCCCCGGAAGATACACCAGGAATCCAGATGACATCTGGAGAGAAAGTAGGCTGAACCACCAAAGAGATAGGCCTAATAAATGATCAGGTGGCTGAGAAGAGAGCCAAAGAACTGGTTCACAATACAGCGATCAGTATCCACAACTCAGAATAGTCTCATAGTTAGACAGTGAGGAGAGAGTAGAGCAGGGGGAGGAGGAGAAAAGGAACTAGGGGATGGTTTCTGAAGGGCAGGCTGCTATTTCTAAGGTTCTGGCAGCCTCTCGCATATGTGGAGAAGGAACTATTAAGAGAGACCAACAGCTGGAGAAGCGGGGCAGTGAGAAGGGTTCATCCCAGAAAGGAGGGCTATATCATTCTGATTAACTAGTTTAGAACAAAACCATTCTCTTTGCTGCTTGGAGACAGGACACATTAGAGGAAGACTTTGGGCCTTTCCTCCTCCATGTAGGCCATTTATTTCTGGAAATATCCAAGGGAAGTTTCACCAACCCCATACGATCAGGGAATGATCAGGGCAGGACTGACAGGCCCAGGTCTGTATCTATGACTGTACACACTATGCACATGCATTATCAAGCACACATGTCCATCTAAATCACCTGCCACAGTGTATGGATGTGTGTATGTATATTACATGCAGCTAACCCATTATATGCAGCCATGCATGTGAAATTCCCAAACTCTCTGGAACAAGAGTGCCGATGATTTTAAAAACTGTTATGGTGGCTGCTGGGACTGCTAGTGGGGTCATGTTCAGGGTGATTGCCAGCCGTAGCTGATGCCATCCTCAGACAGCCAAGCAAGGTGGAACAGGCCAAGGCCACTGGGGCGTATGGGAAACCAGATTTCCCAGGGAATGATGAAGGCATAGATTTAGCTTTTCATGTTTTCTTAATGCACATAACCACTTTTCTATGTGAACGGACATGCAATCAAGAAAGATTAAATTTTAATAAATAAAAATTAATGGCACTTACCATAAATGGCACCCTTTATGATAATCTCTTGATAGACCATTTATCATTAACATATGTTGCCAAAGTTTTATCACTCTTCAGAGTTGTCTCCTCCAAAGTAGATGAGTTGCTTTTTCATGTACTTCAAACATTTCTGACTCAGCCCATGCAGATTAGGGAATACAGAGGAAGCTTGAATCCCTCCATTGGTTCCAGAAATATTATGCCCTGTGAATCCACGCTTGCTCATCTTTGCTGGGTCTTGGTTTCTTTATCTGGAATATGGGTTACTTCGTGTCCTGTATACCTCATCAGAGTTGTGTGAGTGTTTTGAATCTCTTGGTGAGAAGCAGGCTTCTCTGTGTTTTTTGGAATCCACCAGCTGGCTCCTTCTGTAATTAGACACGGAAGCCTAAGAACCTTGTAGAACTTAGCTGTTTCTATTTAACCCAAAGCCGTGGGTTCCCTCTAACTGAAGAAAAGTTGCAGTCACTCAATGGAAATGAACAAGACAATTATCTTTTCAGGAAAGGCTGGCTTAGAAGACAAGGGACAGTTGTGGTTGGGTGAGTTGGGAGGCAGGAGATTCCCCAGAGTGGAACACTGCCATGCAGGGCATTCTGCCCCAAGTAGTACCTGGAGCCTGAGAATTTAAAGCCACTAGACTTTGAATACCTTCTGTACCACTTATTCCTGGCCCAGAGGAGTGGGGCAAAGTGTGAGCCCTAAGGACGTGAATGAAAGAGATGGGGCTTGGGAGTTTCCGCAAGGCATCCCAGGGCTGGAGGTGAAACTGCTGCTCTTGCTCCCCTCCTGTCCCATTTTCTCAGTATATAGAGCTGATGGCCTGAGGAGGGGTAGGATACAGCCTTGGGGAAAGGCAAGAGGAGGACTCTGAATTTTGCACCACTGGATGCTCAGTCTCTGTACCTGTGGTCTTGAAATGTTTATGCTCCTATAAGAATGTTGAAAAAAAAATATGTCCCTTGCACATCTTAAGTTGCCATCAAAAATCTTCAAAGTAATTTTAAATAGTTGCATTCAATGTCATTTCCAGAATATTGTCAATATTGACATTAAAAATACATCAATCCTTTAACACATCTGATGAACTTTAAGTACCAGAGCAATTTGGTACATCATCTATTAAACACATGAACAAGTTCTTAAACAGTCAGTTTTAAATGGCGCCTGTTCCTTGAATTTATATTTTCATTGCAGTTAGCCGACTGAATTTTATCTTTATATATTTTTATTCATAAAATCCTTTTATTGGCCACTCTAGCATAATTTACTGTGACAAAAATATGTATGAAGATTTGAGTTTAGTTTTTAATGGCCGATGATCATACATTTCTAGACATCATCTCCAGTTGTTTGAAAATAATTGAAAACTACCCAACTTACAAATGGATTTTTCCTCAGTCATTAGAGATTCATTTTCAACACCTGTACCAGTATTTTATACAGTTCCTTCCATTGTACTCTGTAGCATTTCAGTCCTGAGATTTAGAGTGGGTGAGAAGTTTGTTTTTCCTTTTGGAGAGGGGTGTGTGTGTGTGTGTGTGTGTTGGGGGTGGGGGCAAGTGGACAAGGGATTGATGGATCACAGGGGCTCTGCATTTAATTTTAGAAAAAATCCATGTGAGAGCTGTGCATCTGCAAAATCCCTCAAAACTATCCTTGCCTGAGTACATGCTGGAAAGACTTCATGTTCTGCATATTCTGATTTGAAACCACTTGTGTGAACACTGTACTGTATCTCTGCCTATTACATGGCATGGGAATTCTAGACCTCATCCCATGGGACAGTGGCTCTTGCTCTTCAGGGTGTGTAGGGGTAATCTGAGGTCTAGTAAAAAGTGCACTTCCTCATGGACAATAACAAAAAACTGGAAACAATTAAAGGGCCTATTAATAGGAGGTTGATGGAAGAAACTGTGGCATCTTGGAATAGCACAGTGGAATCCTCTACAGCTGTAAAAAGAATGAGTGAACTTCAGTGAAAAAAGCCAAGTATAGAACAGATATGATATGTTACATTTTATCTAAGATAGTGAAGAAGTGAATGTAAATCCATATTTGCTTATGTAAGAAATGATAGAAAGATAAACTAAAACCAAACAAAAATGATTATCTGTAGAAGGAAGAGAACAGGATGAGGAGAATGAGCAGAGGTGGCACAAAATTTTGCTTGAATGTACCTTGTTTTGTGGTTTTGACTTTGAAACAGTGTCTCAGTTTTTACATCATTATAAAGCACCATTAAATCAAATGGAAAATAAAAAACAAAGCAAGTCCTAAAAGTTAAAGGCAAAAATGAAACAAATAAGCCTAATTGTATATTACAGTGGTGGCTTCACCACACAAAAAGGAGTTACTACAAATGACTTTAAAACATGGCTATGTTTTCTATGTGCCCCTAGTAGGTAGATTCTAAGGACAGAAAGAGCTGCAAAGATTGTAGGTTGAAGGTTGTTTTCAGTAATTATATTATTAGTAATAATATTGAACTGTTATTTTGAAACTCTCTCTGATATACTGTATATTATTTATACAAATTAGGATAAAGTAGATAATATTATGAGTGTTAATACGGACCAAGATTTTCTGCATGAGAAAAAACACAAATATAAAAGTAAGGAAGTAAAAGCTCTGTAATTCTAAATTTGATTTGAAAAAAACCAATACGAAGTCATGATGTTTTTTTTCTCTTAAGAATTTTTTTCCTAGCTATTTTTACAACAAAGACCTAGAAATAATAACCACCCCAGTAGAGATGAGCACTCCAATGATCCATGTTGTGGTCTTTAAATTCCATTGCCCTCCAAAATGATCCAGGAATCCCTGGAGATATGACTGATTCAAAGGCTGGAGTAGAAAATGTAAAAGATGAGCCTAGAGTATTATTTTATGTCAGAAAGCAGGGATGCTATGAAGACTGTTTATTGGCGTTATGTGAGAAGACACAGGCATAGGCTTTCATTTCCCAAAGATGAAACACCAAGCATCAGAATTAATAACTGCTAACTACGATAGAATGAAACACTTCAAGTGTGTGTGTGTGTGTGTGTGTGTGTGTGCACGTTTAAAGAACAAGCATTGGTAATGTGTTTCAAAACCAAAACAAACCAAAACAATCCTCTTATTGGTCACCTCTGGAGGATACTATGGGATGAATTCATTATTCTAATAACTAGTAAATAAAGAGAACGAATTTATCTTACCTGTCCTGTATAAACTGTTTCCAGTGTAGCCAAATAGCTGATGAAAGGAACTTTTTATTTATAAAAGATTTCCAGCTAATATATGCAGAAGGAATACCATAATTATAATGTCACCCTTTTGCAGCCACTAATGAAATAATGGACCTGGACAATGATCATCAGTGGCTGCTAAAATTGCTAGGTGAAAGGGAACTTTATAATAATCAGATTGAACCCAGTGATCAGTCTTAACAGCACAAAGAAGTTTGTCTCATGTTGTGTTACAGAAAGAAGCAAACAGCACCATTTATGAACCCAGAACTAATCCGGGCTCTGGATACCTAGTCAGGTATCATCAAGTGTTCCTGATTATAGGAAATGCAGTAGGTAGAAGAACAGGTGAAATGACCCATGGGGATACAGTGAAATAAACAGACTGTGAGAATTTTGTGGGACAAGTGACCTGGGATCTTCAACAATCAATCAATCAATCAATCAATCAATCAATGGAAAGTTGGGGCAGAAGGTAGGGGAATCCTATAGATTAACAGACCCTAGGAGACATTACTGGATGTGATGTGTGGATCTTTTCTGGATCTAACTTTCAGAAATCACTTGAAAACATTTGGGAACTTTTGACACTGAATGGTATTTGGTGTTAAGGTGTTATTAGTATTTTGATAATGCTACAACAAAACCATATGTTTCTGGTTCTCCTACCCTTTGAATCTAAGTCAGAGGCCACCCAACTCTGTAAAAGATCACATAGTAAATATTTTCGGCTTTGCAGGTGGCCCCTGTTGCAACTTTAAGGTGATTTCTTCTGTAACTATTCAACTCAGCCCATGTATTATGGAAGCAATCACAGACAATATGGAAACTAATGAGTCAGGCATGGTGCCATGTGTCTGTAATCAGAAACTCGGGAGGCAGAGGGAGGAGAATTGCTTGAAGCCGGGAGGTGGAGGTTGCAGTGAGCTGAGATCCTGCCACTGCACTCCAGCCTGGGCAACAAGAGTGAGACTCTGTCTCAAAAAAAAAAAAAAAAAAAAAAGGAACTAATGAACTAATGAGCATGGTTTTATGCCAGTAAAACTCTGTTTCCAATAACAAGTGACAAGCTATAATTTGTTGACCTCTGGTCTAATTCACTGGGTTTGCAGTAAAGCCGAGGAATGTATATTTTTAACAAGCATGCCAGCAGGTGCTTATGATCAGGCAAACAGCCCTGGGAGGTGATTATAGTTATCCCTTCCATTTTCACCCTAGAAAACAGGCTTGAGTAGGAAAAATGGCTTGCCCAAGGATCCGTAGCTAGAAGGTAGCAGGGCTGTGTTTATAGGGGAAAATCCTGGTTGCCATGTCCCTTCTCTGCCACATTCACCCCACTGGAGGATGCTAAGGAGAAACAAGGAGAGACGGCTGAGAAGAGCACAGGAGGATAGAGAAGAAAGTTTTTCTGTGCATTGTATCCCTAACTCAGCAGTCTTCTTTAGGATGAGGCAGAGGCAAAGGGAGTGAGACAGAGCCTGAACATGTGCAGAAAGCATAGAAGATAAAAGGAAGATATTCTGGAGCATAATGTCAACTTCCTCACCAGGTCTGAAATCTAGAGTTGCCAGACTTAGGAAATAAAAATACAGGACACCTTGTTAAATTTGAATTTTAGAGAGAAAAAAAAAACATATTTTTAGTACAAGTATGTTCCATGCAATATCTGGGACATAATTATAATTTTTTAAAGTGTTGTTTAACTGAAAGTCAAATTTAACTGGGCATCCTGTATTTAATCTGGCAGCCCTGCTAAGGTGTGAAGCAAATTAGTAAAAGCATTTAACAAAATATTGGTAGGAAAGGGGTCAAGGGCACCCCCTGCCGAGCGACTATGGGAATCACCAGGAAGCTGCTTACAAGGAAGGTTCAGAGTTCACAGAGACTGAACTTCCTTGGCCTGGCCAGATTTTGGAATAGGCACTTGACCCTCTCCTGTAAGTTCTTGGTTTGTAGTTGACCTTGACATGGATATCCTAAAGCCTGAGTTGATCAGGCATCTCTGGTCTCTCTATACAAAATCCAGAATCATTCAGAACCCATCTGGTCTCTGGGTATAAAAGAAATTTTATGGAGATGGTGACATTCTCATTCTGCTCCAGCTTGATCTCTAGTATACCGGGAGTGATCATTTTTCTGAGAAACAGTCTTAATAATGCAACCAGGATTGCATTCTTTAATTAGTGCTCATTCCCCATGAGCACTTTCAGCCTCCAAGATTTTTCAAACTCCCATCCTCTTTGTAAGTGTATATGATATGGCAGGGAAAGGCAATGATTGGTGGAAGGTACCAAGGTAGCCATGGGCGCGTCCCCAGTGCAATCCAAAGATCTGTTTCCCTCCAAGTACTTATTTTTATTTCTAGAATCATTCCTTGGAATATTTCCTGTGCATTATTACTTACATCTCTTTTTTCAGGGTTCAGTCTTAAAGTACTTAATTTTCTCATTGAGAGCTTGGGTCAGTAGCTAATATTTCTTATGTAGTGCTTGGGCAAGGTACCTTATCTTCATCTGTGATACGGGGGTGATAGAGGCTTCTATCACACAGGAATGGAGAGAGCTTAAATAAGGGATGTATGTAACATGCAGTGGCCAGCACTCATTATTAATTAATTAGCACTACTCTTATTTCTCATATTACTGTTTCTGGCTAGTTTATGTCTGGCTAAGTTTTACCATGGAATATGTTTGTCAATAATTTTCTACCAGGGAAGGCGTTGACCACTACCTTTCCCAGACAGGGTCTCTCCAAAGAATGATATTGGTCAGCTTGGAGGAAAATCAGCATGGATTTTTATGGGAAATAAGGAAATTTGAGGAAATTAAGTTTGTTATGCTGCACAGTAGCATGTAAAGACACACACAATGAACAGTTACTGTACTTTGTGTATACACTTTTGCACTTAACGATACTCAATGGGTTTTTACATACATAATCTCATTTTAGGCCAGTTGTTGCTTCAGTCTTATTTTGAAGATAAGGAAACTGACGTGCACAGGGTGTTAAGTGCTTGTCAAAAGTGACATTTAGAACCCAGGGCTTCTGACTTCCAACGTCATGCTCTTTGTTGTATCACAGGCTTCTTGAAATATTTTATTACTAGTCCACTCCTGGGAGAATGCTGTATAAACTTCATCCACATTGGCTGTGCTGCTTGGTGAGAATTTTGAAGATTCTTCTCAGGGGAGCCTCTGTGACCAATTAATATCCTTCTGACATTTTTTTGCTCGGATACTTAAGCGCATCACAGTTTACACCCAGGACACTTGAATTTCTGTCTGTAAAATTGGAGTTTTCAATCTGGAATACCTCTTCTGGATTGTGTTTAAAATTATGTAATGAGACACACACCAGCATCAATTTGTAAGACTCCATTATTGAAAATTTTTCACCAAGAGAAATGTTCCTATATTCCTGACTTCTATTTTTTTAAATCAACAAACCAAGTGCAATAAACCAGTCTATGATATTCTATCACAAACATAATTTTTCTTTTAAAAATATTAATTTTTTAATATATTAAATAGAACTTAAATTAGGTTCACTGGTTTCCTTATATTCACACTTTTTTTTACTGTTTTTAAATTTTCAAATGTGATACATGATTATCACAAAATTTCAAACAGCATAGAAATATGTATATATGTGTGTGTGTTTATGTGTGTGTGTGTGTGTGTGTGTGTGTGTATAGATATAGCAAAAAATGGGTTTTTCTCTTTGGTCATTACTCATACACTATAGAGGAAGCCACTGGTTTGTTGATTTTCTGGACATTTTTTCTATGCATTTTCAAGGTTACATGGTATCACTATATATTTGCATCTGTATCCACGTATACATTTTTACATGAATAAGAGTACTAAAATATATTTTTCAATGCCTTGTGTTGTCACTTAATATATCTTAGATATATTTACATATCAGTACACATAGCTCTACTATATTCTTTTTAACTGCTGTGTATAACTTTAACAATGAACAAATATTTGCCTTTAGAATGAATGAAATAAACACCTTAAACTAAACAGTTTTGCTTACATGAGTGAATATCTTTCTAAGACTCCTAGAGGTGAAATTCCTAGGTTCAAAGTCACTTGCACCTTTAATGTCGACAGATTCTACCAAGCTGACCTCAGAAAAAGCAGAAACATTTCTCACCAGTGGCTTTTGAGAATAACTCTTTCCTCACCCCTCTCAAACACAAGATAGCATCAATTTTTTTCAATCTTTCCCAATTGACATTCAGAAATGTGTGTTTCTGTTGTTTTAATTGACATCTTTTCACATGTTTGTGGCCATTTCTAGTCCTTTTGTGGATCATCTGTTCTTATCCTGTATTCATTTTTCTGTTGGGTTGCTTTTCCTAACTAATTTGAAGGAGCACTTTGTATTATATGGATTTTAATTCTTTGTCTGTTACATATATTGTACTTTTTTGGTCATTTGTCTTTTAGCTATGCTTATGTTGTCTTTTGCCATGCAAAATCATTTAATTTTTGTAAGTTGTATCTCTAAATCTTATTCTTGATGGCTTCTTGAACATGTATCTTATTTAGGAAGGCCTTCCTTTTCTGAGGGTATAGAATACTTTTCTAAGTTTTCTTCTAATATTATTATTGTTTTGTTTTTTATGTTTAGCTCTTTAATCCATCTGGAAATGATTTTTGTATATGGTGTGAGGTAGGTATCTAAGTGTATTTTTTTTTAAATGAATAGTTCATTGTCCCAATACTTTAATTACTAACCCATTGTTTCATATATTAAATTCCAATATTTATACATGGGTCTGCCTCTGGACTCTCTAGTTTGTTCCATTAATAATTTTGTCTATCCTGTGCCAAAATGCAATGTGTTCATTACATAGTTTGATAAAATGCTTTGCTATCTGATAGAGTAACTCTCCCTTATTGTTCTATTTCAAGTATATCTTAGTTTTTATCAAATAATTACTACTTTAGATGAATTTTGGATTCATCTTGTCAATTTCCATATACCATTTCATTTCGGTTTTCATATATATTGTGTTAAATTTTTAGATTAATCTAAAGGAGAAATGAAAGATGTATAACATTGAGTCTTCCTATTCAAGGAAATGATACAACTTCTCATTTACTCAGATCTTCTTTTATGTTTTTCAATGCTTTTATTTAAATAACCTTGGGCATTTTCTGCTGAGGTTTATGCCAAGGTGCTTTAAACACTTTTGTTGTTATTGTACAATCTTATTTTCCATCGTATTTTGAAGTCATTGCCACTGGCATGTGAGAATAGTTTGATTTTTGTGTGTTTCTCTTCAGATAATGGTTCTAACTGCTTTTTAGTTTATTGTCTTGAATAGTCATATCATATTCAGACAATAGCAGTTTGACTTTTTTTTCAATATTTCTATCCCATTTAAAAAATTCTTGCTTTATTGCATTGGTTGGGACCTTTTGAAAAATGTCACATAAAATTCGTGATAGAAGATACCTTATATTTTCCTCAAGTTTTGTCAGTAAATATGATCTTTAGCATATTCCATAAAGGAAGTTACCTTCTGTGAATTAGACTTTTAATCAGAAAAAGATGTTGGGAATTTTTGGCATTTTTGAAAAGATGGTTTTTCTCCTTTTATCTTTTAATTTGGTAAATTTAACAGTAGGTTTCCTAAGGTTGAGACATTCTTACATTTCTAGGGTAAACCTTATTGAGCTGTAATATGGAATTTTTGTAATATATTGCTGATTTGATGTAATATTTTATTCATATTTGGAGAGTATATTCATAACAGATAGTTTTACACACATATAGATAACTATGTGTGTTGTTATTTATTATGTAAATGTGTATGTAAGGCTGTATGTTAAATTTGACTGATTTTGTCTTCAGGGATGTTTAAACCACATAGAATGGTTTAGGAAAGTTTCTATCTTCTTTTGCTATGAAAAAGTATAAATAAGACAGAAAACTTTAATAGAACTCACCCAGAAAACCATCTGAACCTTCTACATTTTTAATATATAGTTTTTTTTTTTTACTACAATTATGGTTTTTGTATTCAACTTTTCTATTTATCTTAACTTTTTAAAAATTAATATTTTTTAGTAAACCAATTAATGCATGCATACTTTCAAATTTATGGCTATAATATTCTTAACATTTTACATTTGTCTCCTCTACATCCCTTATTAATCTTGTCAAAAGCTTATGTAACTTTTGAGAGAACAATTGATTGTGTAGATCAATTTTGATTTTTATTTTCCTTTTGGCTGGTTGCTTTGCTTTGTTTGTTTTACACAGACTAATCAGTATTTATTTATTTTATTTTATTGTTTATTTCTTCTTACTTTCCTTGGTTTTGTTTAGTGGGTCTTTACTGCCTTTTTTTTTTTTTTTTTTCTGAATCCTTATTTAATTTAATTACATTTTCACTATTTTAAAAGTAAATGCTTAAATGATGTATTTTTTTTTTCAAAAATTACTTTAGTTGTATTTCATAGATTTCAAGAAATGGGACTTTAGTTACTGTTACAATAAATACTTTTACATTTTATTTTCAATTTTTTCTTTACCAAATAATTTAATTGACCAAAGACAACTTCTAAAAAATTATTTTTTTCTTGTTAACTTCTGTTTTATTATATTTGATACAGAAAATTTTTCTTATTTTTACTTCATAGTTATTTTTTATCTTACAATTCCAGATTTCCTTTGAGATTTAATATGTGATTGGTTTTTATAAATGTTTTTTAGGTAATTGAAAATAATGTGCAAATTTTTAAGGAAGCTGAAAGATGCACACAATCACAACACTCATATCTACTTATTGAAATTCATTATTTGTATTTTTAAAGTAGATCTTCATTTATGTTGTCTTCTTGATCTTTCAATTTGTGAAGCATTTTAGTTTTCTATTATAATGATAGCTTTGTCAGTTTTCTTTTATTTATAATTTGTTTTTACTCTTTATATATATATACACACACACATATATGTCTTATTTCTATATATTTTTATAAATTATTATATAGTGTTGCTATGTTAATTGGAGCATAAACTTCATCATCATAATGGTGAATTTTACCAGCTTTAAATATAATATGATATATTACTCACTTTAATTTTTGACATTTTGAATCCTTTTTTTCACATATATATGAAACAACAATGTGTAAATCACGATAAAAGAAATGTAATTGGCTATATATATATCTGTATATGCATATATATACACATGTATATGCACATATATGCATATATGTAGCAATTATAGTTTTCTTTTATGTATAGTTGTATTTTTAGCACTCTTCCATTTTAAATGTTTTCTGCTATTTTGTTTTAGACACGTCTATTTTAAATAACATGCAACTTGATTTTTTTTAACCTAAATTTCTCTCTCATTTAAGAGGTAGTATAACTCATTTGTACTTATTGTCTCTAGTGGTGTTTTGTAAGCTTCATTTTCATTTTGTGCTTTGTAGTCATCATTATCCTACTCCCCCTTTCTGTAGTCTTTTTGGTATTAGCTAAAGATTTTGGCTTTATTAAATAAATGGTTTGAAAGCTGTATGTACTATTTCTATTCTAGAAGCTGCTTTAAAATTTTAGTAAGCATATTTAAATTTAAAATGTTAATCTCAACAATTAATCACCGTAAGCTTCTTTTTTCCTCTCTATAACACACAGCCTTTATCAGGCTTTTAATGATTTCTATATCTACACTTCTATGCATTTATGATAGAAATTATTGGAAAGTTTCATTCCAGATAAGCATGTTAGTCGTATCAGTGGTAGTACTAATGGCATCATTAGTATTATTATTTAATTTATGTCTCTATTTTACAGGAAGCTCTTTATTAGTAATTGTATTACTTTTACTACCAAATTAACAACCTTTATTCAGATTTAAATTGCATTTTTGTGGCTTATATGCTCTGCAATTTTTGTTATGTTACAATCATTGTATAGCTTGGGTTATTTTTTTCTGTTTTTCTAGAATATGTATTCAATTAACTTGACTCCTTTATTTTCTGAAAGGGTGTAAGTGGTAAACTTTCTGAGTCTTTGCTTGTCTGAAAGAAGTATCTTCAGTTGTCTTTACACTGGATACAAAGCTACCCTGATTAGAAAGTCCCAGGTTGAAAATAACTTTTGCTAGGCACAGTGGCTCACGCCTGTCATCCCAGCACTTTGGGAGGCCAAGGTGGGTATATAACTTGTGGTCAGGAGTTCGAGACCAGCCTGACCAACATGGTGAAACCCTGTCTCTACTAAAAATACAAAAATTAGCCAGGTATGATGTTTCTTGCCTACAATCCCAGCTACTCAGGAGGCTAAGGCAGGGGAATCGCTTGAACCCAGGAAGCAGAGGTTGCAGTGAGCGGAGATCGCGCCATTGCACTCCAACCTGGGCAACAGGAGTGAAACTCCATCTCAAAACAAAAACAAAAACAAAAACAAAAAAAGAAAAGAAAAATGGAAAGAAAAGAACTGTTCTGCAAAGTTGTATTATCATTTATCTCCTAAAATTCTTCAAGTGGTTAAGGCAAACATGATTTCCCTTTTTGGAAACAAGATTGCCCATCTCCCAAGTTATTCATTTTTAATTATTCATCATTATTATTTCTCTAACTGACCCACCATAGAAATAAGAATTTTAGGCCAGGCGCGGTGGCTCACGCTTGTAATCCCAATGCTTTGGGAGGCCGAGGCAGTCGGATCACGAGGTCAGGAGATTGAGACCATCCTGGCTAACATAGTGAAACCCCCGTCTCTACTAAAAATACAAAAAAAAAAAAAAAATATTATCTGGACGTGGTGGCAGATGCCTGTAGACCCAGCTACTAGGGAGGCTGAGGCAGGAGAATGGCGTGAACACAGGAGATGAAGGTTGCAGTGAGCCGAGATGGCGCCACTGCACTCCAGCTGGGTGACAGAGCGAAACTCTGTCTCAAAAAAAAAAAGAAGAAGGAAATAAGAACTTTAAGTAGTAATTCATCAGGACATACGTAGACAACTCTTTTTTCAGTATTAAGTAGTTTTTTAACAACGAATGCCATGTATTAGGCAAAAGTTTCAATTCCCAAGAATCTATTTACTAATGATACAGTTAGTTTCTGAGTTTTCACACATGCTGTGAATTTTCTCCCACTTACGCTAACATATCTAACCTGCTGGGCAGTGAGGAGTTCCCTAATGTTTTTCTCAGGAAAGGGTACCCTGGGTGTTTGTCCTTGTCAGTCACTTCTTCTTCCCCTTGGCTTTCAGTTTGGCAGATTCACAGGTGGTTGATATCCTCCTTAGGCTATTTTTAAAGACTCTCCTTACTGTCCTTCGAGATCTTACTAAGAACTGTGGTGAATTCTCTTTCTGTCCACCTCCTATCTTATTAGCATGTGGTCTTCCATGCTTTTGGAATGTCTCTGTCTCCTTCCCTTGAAACACCAAGTTCTAAATTGTGGTGAGAGATTCAAGATTGTCAATTAGAAGCTAAAGTTCTCAGATCAGATGCACACAGAATATACTGTGCCACTGCAGCAAAGAATCTAATCTGATGTTTGCAGATACTGATCCTTGGTGACTGGCTTAGTCATTCTGCCGACTTCTTGCTGGACTTGCTCTTAAGGTTAGGTTTTTCTGTAGTGCTGGATTCTGAAATCTTCTCTCTCATTTCAGATTACCTTGTGATCTTTCTTCATGCTGAGTGCCAAGGAACCTACCTTCCCTCAGGTGTTATCTCTAGTTGCTAGTCTAGTTGTCTCCTTTATCATAGGTCTCCAAAGTCAGCATCTTCACACACCTCTGATAGAAGTTGCATAAAGCTGTGGCTATCTTAGAATAGGATGCATTAAAAGTGTGTCTATGTGTGAAGAATGCTACAGATGACACTCATTCTGACCATCTGGTCACTCTGTGTGCCTCTATCTCAACCCCTTTTAGGTGGGAGGACATACCATGCTCCCCATTCGCTGGATGCCCCCTGAAAGCATCATGTACCGGAAGTTCACTACAGAGAGCGATGTGTGGAGCTTCGGGGTGATCCTCTGGGAGATCTTCACCTATGGAAAGCAGCCATGGTTCCAACTCTCAAACACAGAGGTAAAAAGGGGGTGCATAGGAATCTTGATTGCGGGAGGGTTGAAAAGAGCTCTCTCAGATCAGGACTTGCACCTACTGAACAAGACATTAGGTGGGATTTAGAGCCAGCAGAGGAAATGTAGGCATTAGTGGGAGCAGAGAGCTTCTTAGTAGGAAAAAAAAAAAATGAAACTGTAGGAAATGTGGTATAATTGTCAAAAGAGCATGAAATCAGATGTCTAAATTGAGACTCAAGTCATGACTCTCTTAAATCTGCTACCCGGAAAAATCACAAATGTTTCACTATGACAAAAAATGAAAACATAGAACAGCTATGAGTTTTTCAGTTGTGCCATCTTGTGGAAACACTCACTACTTAGTATGCCCACATAATATGGGTGCACAAAGGTTTTAGGTATGCCAAGCCCAGGGATGTACCAGATGGTCAATTTGGGAAGGCCAGTTTTATAACTGATAGAGCCATGTGTGAACATCTAGGAATAAAATAAACCAGGTTTATTTTATTACTATGTTTTTTACTATGTTTATTAATATGTTTACTATTAAACATAGTAATAAATACACATTATATTTTTTATAATTGTAACTTGCAATAATACAAAATGCTAGTAAACACAAATTAATAGTAGCTGACATTTAGTGGCAGGCACTTTTCTAAGCATGTTAGCTCTATTAATTCAGTAATTTTTGGAAAAACACCTGTTGAGATTCAGGTTAAAGGATGGGGGTCTGCTTGAGGTGCTGAAATGGGCTGGCTAGGGTCTCACAGGTAAGAGCCTCCAAGGCAGGGACAAAGCCTGGGGTGTGATCCTAGGACTCCTCTGCCTCCAAAGCCCATCAAGATGATTCTCAGTGATGCATGGGCCATGCCGTGTTGCCCCAGGGAGTTCAGTGCAGTTCGTAGGCAGTAACTAGCTCAGTCTTTCATCCCAGCCAACCTATGAAACATTGTAATTCTTTTTATGGTTCTGTTTGCTGGGAAAATGTAAACACAGGAAACTTTTAGTATTGAAATCTTATTTGAATATTCAAGAGAGTGTCTTTCTTCTTGGAAGCTATGTTCGTCTTTGCTCTCCTATATCTTGGCCACTTAATTAAGTGAATTTCAAAGACTGAAAAGAAATTATTTTTTAAAATGTGTACTATCTCATGATTCACAAGCTCAATGGGGCCTGACCACATTTCCCAAAGTAGAACAAAGTATTTTAACAATCTTTTAAAATAATGAAAGTATATATACTAGAACCCACTTGTTATGGTGTTTTAAAAAATTGCTACTGTTTTCCCAGGGGAGGAGGGGTTAGAAACACACACACACACACACACACACACACAAACACACACACACACACACACACCCCATGCATGCACCCGAACACTGTCTCTGTGTAGTTTGGTGGCCCTAGTAAACAGAGGTTCTGGGCTGAGGTTGCTGCTGGTCTTAACAGAAGACTCAGCCTCTGTTCTTGAGTTGGCTCATAGTAGCTAATGGAGTGTTTGCAGTTTCTTCTAAGACTCACAGAGGTATTGGCCTTAAAGGCAGGCTTTCTGCCCTCAGCCACTTACCCCACTCCACCCACTGCCCTCAGCCACTCTGCCCTCAGCCACTTCCCCCACTCCAGCCAGTATGTGGCTGCTGTGGACTAGCAGCCACATACTGATAGTCATTGATCATCAGTTTCTCCATGGAAATCAACAAACCTGGATAGTCCAACATTAGAAAAGACACTCCCTGGTGCCTTTGATCTTGGCATTAGCAGCTGCTACTGTAGTTTGAGCTGAATCTCTTTCCCTGGAGGTGAAGGTAATGGAGAGTGGAAATGGGGCTCTAATACGAATGGGAAATATGAGCAACTAGAGACTTCTCAGGCTGGTAAAGAAATGAGCCGAGGGGCATCACTAACTCCAGGGTGAATAGAACCAGGCAGATGCCGACACAGTAATGGTTTGACCAGCCCTCCCAAAGTCAGCGTGACATGAGACAATACTGGAGGCAAGGCACTGTTGTGCAGCGTAGGGACATGCAAAGGAGAAAAAAGACAGTGCTCTTGCCTAATTACATACAGACTAATGGGGGCAGAGAAGGGAAATAATATTTGTTCAGCTGTTGAGCTAGAGATTATTCTGTGTATTTTCATCATTACGACCAATCTTTAAATGCATAAATTGAAGTTCAGGGTCAGTGACTTGACCAAAGTTATGCAGTGATAGAGTTAGGGATAAGTGAAAACCAACCTAAAAACTAGACAATGAGGCCTTGAAAATGCACATATTCGTTGTCGGTAAAGAAGTGTCTTTGAGGAATTGGAAATGCGTTGCAAATTATACACTTGGTTCTCAAGTGGCCTGCTGGGGTTGGCCAGCCACGCATTACTTGTTTTCTTCCTACTCCTCCTTATGGCCACTCGTTCAGCATGTTGGACCATACAGTCCCTTTTCGTGGTCTCATTTCATCCTTACAATACTCCTGGGGGTGGTTAAGGCAAACATTTGATTCCATCTTACAGATGGGCATGCTGAGATACTGAGGTTAATGGACTTGAACTGGCCACCTAGAAGGCAGTGGTGAATCAAGCAGTTAGTCCTATTGTTA
The DNA here is from genome assembly GCF_002776525.5 of Piliocolobus tephrosceles. Lineage (NCBI taxonomy): Eukaryota > Metazoa > Chordata > Mammalia > Primates > Cercopithecidae > Piliocolobus > Piliocolobus tephrosceles. Next base: position 98,283,443 of record NC_045439.1, on the reverse strand, counting down.
AGGACTTTAAGAGAAACTGGAAACATGGTTTAGTGCAAACGGCAGGGAAGGATGGGTCTTGCTGCAAAATGGTCCTATGTAATGACTCAGAGGCAAGTGTGGTGACGTGCTCAGAGTCTGCAACTGGGAACCTGCCAGGAATGAGAGATAAAAGGAGACAGGCATGCAAGTGCCAGAGGGTGCAGAGCTCCTTCAGGGGGGATTTCAAAGTGAGGCAGGCTCACGAGAGAGGGAGGGACAGGTCAGAAGCCCATGTCCATTATCAAGTGAAAAATAAATGCAGCTCAGTCATCCAGATGAGATTCAGGACTAGAGAAGAAAAGTGAGGTAAAAGAGAAGAGAGTATGGGGAGTCAATGGTCAATGCGGGCCTGGCCCAAGAAGTGGAGTATGAAGGGCAGCAGAGGGCTCCACCAGCCAGTGCTGCTCACTGCACCATGCACCAGACAGACAAGTATACCAGTGCTGTCTGCAGCCTAACCTTTAGCTTGTGCTTGTGAGAGCCTTGGCTCTGCATTGAAACTAATCAGGGAAGTTGTTGCTTTTTGCTGAGTCTGAGCCACAGGACCAAGGCTGGGCTTTGGGTGTAACTTCCTTGTTCTCCTCACTCTTTCAGGTCATTGAGTGCATTACCCAAGGTCGTGTTTTAGAGCGGCCCCGAGTCTGCCCCAAAGAGGTGTATGATGTCATGCTGGGGTGCTGGCAGAGGGAACCACAGCAGCGGCTGAACATCAAGGAGATCTACAAAATCCTCCATGCTTTGGGGAAGGCCACCCCAATCTACCTGGACATTCTTGGCTAGTGGTGGCTGGTGGTCATGACTTCATACTCTGTTGCCTCCTCTCTCCCTGCCTCACATCTCCCTTCCACCTCACAACTCCTTCCATCCTTGACTGAAGCAAACATCTTCATATAAACTCAAGTGCCTGCTACACATACAACACTGAAAAAAGGAAAAAAAAGAAAGAAAAAAGAAACCCTGTAAGGCAGTTTGGCATATATATATATATATACACACACACATACATATATATATATATATATATATATATATATATTTATATATCTAACTATCTATCAATCTATATCTACAGAGAGATATCTTCTCTAGTACACAGAGAAGCTGCTGATACAGATAACCACAAGACTTTAACGACTCAGAAACTCTAAAATATTAATAATACAAAGGAAAATTCCCTTTGACTTAAGCTGTGGCCCATGCTTCTAATGCTACGGCTTTTAGGAGCAGAAGACCTGGACCAAGCAGAGAGACAATCTTTGGGATGGGAGCTTTGGGACGGGAGGAGCTAAGATGGTGCTCAGTTGCTGCTGTGTGTGCCTATTACCACGGAAGCTCACCACAGGCACATGCCGGGACCGCATGGCTGCGCTCAGCAAAGAAATGATGCCGGAGCAGCGCCCTTGCCTCCACTTCTTCCCCATTTCCTCCACTTCAGGCCAATGTTCTAATTTGTCCATTCTAAAAAGTGTAATCTTGATGCTTTTGGGAATCGACGATGGCACCTATGGGTAAACACAGAACAGACAACCCCACAACACAAAACCATGACAAGAGCTGACCGCAGGCATCCTGGGTGTAAGCTTCTTGCTGGAGTTTCAAAGGATGTGTCTTTCTATTCTCAGAACTTAAAGAACTGGACTTTCTGGACTAAAAGAACCACAGAAGAAAAAATAACTGAAACCTGAACCCTGCCAAGACACTGCCACCTGTCTTTTCCATCATTGCAAAGATTCCTTGGCCTCCCCTCCCACTTTCAGGCCCCTGGGAAGCTTAGGAGGTTAAGAAATAGGTCCCCCATGTTATCTTTGAATGTAGACACAGCTGTCTTTAGGGTTACAATAGCAAGAGATGTGATTGCTTGTAGGTCATTATAACGAATGCCCCCTGGTCATCTCAGTTTCTCATCCTGCTTCCCTAGATCCTACACCCCGCTTCCTGGGTCTCTACGGAGTCCCAGGTAAACCCCACTGCCAGGGAAGGGAGCCAGGTCTAGTGAGAAGCTGGAGCAGTGAGTGTTTCAGGAAATCAAGCAGTGGAGTGGGTGAGAGCCAGCAGGGGAGGATCTACTTGGCACCTGCGCCAGGCCCTTTGGCATTCTCCTCACGTTTCCAGCCCCCTGGGAGGATTGATGCATCTGCCTTCGAGCTGTTGTGAAAACACAGGGGCCGAGAAATCACTTTTGTGGGCTGGGGTATGGGGAAGGACTGAGGCTTCTCTGGGAGATGTCCAATGAGGGTCCAGTGCTGCAGGCTTGGCATCTTAACAAGGCCTGAGCCCTGACCGAAGAGAAGGGAGGAAACATCTGGGCTGGGGCCAGCTCCTTCTGCCTCCGCACTGGGGAATCACTGCCTTCCTGGCTGCTGCCACAGACCACAGTGGGGCCGACCTCTGGGACTCCCTGTCACATGAAACATGGAAGCCAACAGCCTGGCCCCACAGAGCTCCTCTGCTGGGGAGGAGAGGATGTACTCCTCCCAGGCCATTGGGCCCCTCCACCTTGCCCCAAGCACAGAGCTACCTAATGGACTGACCTTTGCCAAACTGGAACTCACCTCCTGGGGGCCTCTGGCCTACCCTTTTCTCTGCCAGCTGAAAAGACTGCCAGCAGCCTGGACATCCTGGTTAGCTGAAGTCAGCTGAAACGTGGGCCTCCCTATGTGGGGTTTAGGACTGAATTGTGTGTTTGTGGTTTTGCTTCTTTTTGTAGACCCACAAATATTTTTATTTGAATAGTAAAGAGCTGTGCTCAGATTGTAGCCATGGTTGGGATTTGGGATCCAGGAAGCTGGGTAGCTGGACGGGGAGGATAGGGAGGTGAGATGGGAGTTTGGTGTGGGTTTTCTCACTGTGCTGTGATCCTAGCCCCTGTGGACTTTGGGGGAAAGCTGTTTGGATTGACCACCTCAAGAAAACCCTTTACTGTCCTATGACAGTTACTTCTCTTGTCTTTCCACCTAGAGGACGACTATGCTGGGGCTGTGAGTGCTGGATGAAACTGCACAGTCTGGCTTTGATCTGGGTAGCTAAGAACAGGTGTTCAGGGAGGGCATGGTCTGGAGGGACCTGAGGGAAAAGTGTCTTCTGGTTAGAAGTGAGGTGCCAATGCTCCTGTTGCTTCCCTTCTCCCATATACTCCCCTGAACAAACACTGTGTGGCTTCTGTCTTCTTGGCTGTGTGTTTCAAAACTCATAGTCACTGCTGGGCTGGGAAGAAGCAGGAGAAGAACTGGGTTGGAGATGGATGGAAAACTGGGAATAAGGACCATGCTATAGTTTTATCTTCAGGTACCGATTCGTCATGGCCTAATGAAAGAAGGTGATTCCTTGGGGAACAAGAAGCACTGAAGGAGACCACAGTTGTCAGATTGCTGACACCTTAGGCCCACGGGCTTTCGCGTTGATCTTGGTCATGTTCTTGCCATGTCCATTGTAAGCAGCTGGCTGTGGAAGAGTGCAAGAGAGAGAGGGGCAGATCAGGGAAGTGTAAAGAGGGAGGACCTGCCTTCCTTCAGCTCTGGCTGTCCTCTCTATACAGAGTCTGCTTTGATTTATCAACCTTGGCAGATTAAAAAAAAAGATTTATTTTGGAGAGCAAAGAAGGCAGAAAATAGGGCCATGGAAATTGCAGGGGTACTCTATGGCTCTAGGGAGTGTGACATGTACTGGGACACACCTGTCCCTCCTATATTGGGACAGGACTGATAAGGCTTAGTCCACTGTGTGTTAGTTTCCCCATCTGCAGAATAAGGGGTACATCTGCTAATCTCTAGCCCCTTCTAGCTCTGAGTTCTTAGATTCTAACAACGTTGTGTCACTGTGCCATTTTTCTCAGCACTACTCTGAAATGGCAGGACAGCCTTGCATAGGTAGGAGGCAGTTGCTGCTGAGGGCTCACTGGGCCTGGGCAAGGCTGAGTTCCAATAAGACACTCCTCTCCTTCTTTGCCCCTTGTCTCAAAATTCACAGTCTGAAGTGTCTGAGACGACTGTAAGTCAGGAGGGGAGCGTTTGTTCTGCTTCCCATCCTGGCATTCCTACATACCAGAAAAGCACTGTCGACAGTCTATTTATTTATTTATTTATTAAGAGCCTAAAGTGATGAAATGTGTTGTGAAATGACATCCGATTGGGCAATATGGCCACTCCAGTTCATTTCACCTTCATCTTCCCATACCAAAGTCCATATTTTAGAAAACCGTGTCACATTGCCTCTGAGAGCTTAGCTTTGAAGTGAGCTCTTTGGTGTGTTTTGGTGAATGCTCCAGGGCACCCAGTCTGGTCTCTCTGCCATGCCGACCTCACCAGATCCTCTCCTGGACCGAGTGAGAGTGACCTGCTGTTGGATATGCACCTTGGAGTAGGGTGTCGTGGCCACGGGACCTCCCAGTTCTTCTTTGTTTTGGATGTGAGCCTAACGCTGCCCTCTAATAATATCCCTGAACTCTGAGGTGACCTTGGGCATCATTAAGCCTCCTCTAGTCAACAAACAATAAAAAGGAGGTGGTGCTTCCTCCATTTAGCAGATCATGCACAAATTACTCCTAGACAGAGGCTTCCCACTTGAGGCAAAGGATCTTTGGTCCTTCTGGGTTCAGGATGAACATGAATGTTCTTCTCTAGTGATGCTTACTTTGTGGAATACACTAGTGCAAGTCATTTTGGTGCTAAATACTACAGAAACCAACACTAACAGGAGAGCTGTCAGCCAGTTTCTGGGACTGTGCGAGACTCAACTCAGAAGTGGAAGTGAGTCAGCCATGCCGGGAGAGTACAGGATGCATTGGAAGTTAAGTAGAAAAGTGGCAGGGTGAAAAGACCAGCAAAATTTCTGATTTTGCTATTAGTTACCTATGTGGCCTTGGCCAAATCAGCTAATTTCTCATCTGAGACATTTAAGAGGTTTGCATAGATATTTTTAGAGTCCTTTTCATTTTTTTAAAGCTATGTTCTTGTCCCACCTTTTTAAAATATACTTGCTTTTTAAAAATAAAAGGTAGAGTTAAAGATAAGGAAGGAGACAAAGAAAAGTTACCAATGGCAAAGGATTGATTATAGGACACAATGAAAGAAGGCCTGGTGACTGGTAGATTTGAGGAATATTGTACAGGGAGCCAGGCAGACAAGCTGGAGATTTCATTTTTATGCTCTTCAAAGGAGGTTACTGGCCTAGCCCCTTGCCTGCATTTCACCAGGCTGTTCTCCTCAGCTAGTCAACCTTCCCTGTTCAAAACCGACATGCTAACACTTGGCAGAAACTATTCCAAGATATGGAGAGAGGCCTGCCTATCTCTCATGCGGGCCACTGGCAATCAACTCTGGGTCAAAACCGACAATATTTTTATCTTTTAATGCTTATATGAGGCTGGGACGTTTGAAAGAGGGCAGCGTCTTAAGTTGCAGACTATTTACCAAAGTCCTTTCCTATTCAGGAATGACTAATGACTTTCTTTGCTCCCCTTTTCCAAACCAAACAGCAGCAGTATTACCTTGACTCCAAAGTACAGTGATTGCAATGGACAGTCTTGGGATTAAGGATCTTTTTAGTGCTTTGCTCGGAATCTGGAGCAAAGAAATGTACAGGGATGTTTGTTGAATGAACCCGCCTGCCAGCAGTCCAGAGAGCTGTCCCAAAGGCCCCTGAGATGTCTATTGACTGCTTTGGTAGGGAACCAACATGCCAGAAGACTCAAAGGCATTTGCCTTAGAGAAAAAAAAAAAAAAAAAATGGCACCTTTGGTTTAGGGCTTGGGTGCTGAAGTCACTGTGTTTTTGGTTCCTGAAACTCCACTTTCTTTTTTCATACCGAATACATTGTTTCAGCCAATATTTAACAGATTTTAAAGGAAAATTCCAAGTTTATGCATCATTATTAAGACATCAATATGGGCTTGGGAAAATGTTTTGGTGTTGCTTAGTAATACTGGGAGTGTCTTGCTAAAGAAAGTATATGTATATGTACATTGTGTGCTTATTTCTATATATTTGATTGGAATGGCTTCAAAGGAGGCCTGTTGAAGTCAGCAAATTGATTCCAATTTGGGATTCTCTTTGAGCCTTGTCATTCTTGCGGATAAGAAATCTGGAGATGAAGTGGCCTCAGAAACATTCAGGAAGATTCTGATGGGAAATCTGTTATCTTTTAAAGTTTGATCATTTGGTGCTCTCTGAATTAAATTATGCTGACTAACATTCTGAGCATCTGAAAATCATTCTTCCTGGTTGCCTGATAGATGAACACACAGGAGCCATTTCTATCACATCATTTTTGGGGGTTGGTATAGAAGCCACCAGCACTGCAGGGGAAACCACCCCCTAGGAGGGATGAGACAGAGAGAATGTGAGATGTTGATCATTGATTGCTGTTTCTGAAAGGCACTGCTGACCATAGTAGGTGTGGTGAATATTTGTGTCACTGCATTGGGCATTAGAACTTTCACTCTGAGCATGGGCTGCCCTATCCTAAAGAGCTGAATCTTGGCTACTGACAGAGGCTCTGCTGGCACATTCTCCTCAAGCATATTTTCCTTATTTGCCTATAAAAGTATCTATAGTTTGCAACAAGAACTGTCTTTGGCTCAAGTCTCAGTGTACCAGAATAGATGCTTTTCTGTGAGACCTTTGGAGGTGGAGTTGGGGGGCAGTGGTGTCCCTTCAAAGTACTTGGAATTCTTGATCAAAGAAACGAAACTCAGATTCCCTTTTTTTCTAGTTTACTTCTAAGTTCCAAATTTAAAACAAGACCCAGTTTGACATTTGCAGTAGGAGATAATGTCTTGAACCAGTGAACTAGGCTATCTTTCTTTCATCGCAGGGAGGCAGGAGAGTAGGTTGTATTAATTTTTCCTAATCACCCAGGCAAATATTGCCTTTTATTCAGTGTCATGACCCACATTCATAGCTTGCAGGAGATACTTCTAGCTGACAAAGCTGGAAGTTTCTAATAGAAGATGTATCAAGGTAACAGAGGTGAGGAAAGGCCTGTTGAACATCTACTTCTAAGAAACACCGAGGCACTCAGGTCTTGCTTTTCAGTTTAGTATCTTATGAAAGGAGTTGGTTTCTTCTCATTTTAGGCAATGACAAATTTAGACATCTTTCTTGAAAGCAAAGGTAGACTGAGAGCTCAAATATTTACTGTGTACTCTGACAGTCTTTTATTGTATTTTTCAAGACTTATTTTTATATATTTATTTATTTTTATTTCCATAGGTCATTGGGGAACAGGTGGTGTTTGGTTACATGAGTAAGTTCTTTGGTGGTGATTTGGGAGATTTTGGCACACCCATCACCCAAGCAGTATACACTGTACCATATTTTTAGTCTTTTATCCCTCACTCCCTTCCCACCCTTTCCCCCTAAGTCCCCAAAGTCCGTTGTGTCATTCTTATGCCTTGGCATCCTCATAGCTTAACTCCCATGTATCAGTGAGAACATACAATATTTGGTTTTCCATTCCTGAATTACTTCACTTAGAATAGTAGTCTCCAATCTTACCCAGGTCACTTTGAATGCCATTAATTCATTCCTTTTTATGGCTGAGTAGTATTCCATCATATATATGTGTGTGTGTATACCACAGTTTCTTTATCCACTCATTGATTGATGGACATTTGGATTGATTCCACTTTTTGCAATTGCAGATTGTGCTGCTATAAACACATGTTTGTAGCACATGCAAGTATCTCTGTGTCTCATGTATAATGACTTCTTTTCCTCTGGGTAGATACCCAGTAATAGGATTGCTGGATCACTGACATTCTTTTGGATGCAACATCCCTAAAACTCAACAAGAAGTGTAAACACTGAAGTCCCAGTCTGAGAACTATTCTTTCATTTCAGAAGAGCACATGGGAGTTTTCCGTATTATTTTTAAAGACTAATTTTGTAGTGTGTTAAATGGTAGGACACATTCAATATTTTTTTCCTCACTGGAGATCTATCTGTGTTCTGTCTTAATTTAATAGCTACCTGGCATGTAACTGATGCCTCTGAGCCTACCTCTGGAGTGAATAAATAAACCTGGTCCAGGTGATTTTATCTCTGCCATTCGTAGTGGAGAAGTAAATCTCAGTGAAGAAGACTTTTTCTTCATTTTTCTTCTTTTCTCTTTTTCTTTTGGCTCCTATCCTCCTGCTTTCATGGGACTGACAATCCAGCATCTCAAATTCCACAAAAGTCTTAATACAAGGTGATTCCCAGAACCACAAACAGTTTGGACTTCAAACAGTGAGAAAATTGGCACTGAATGATTCGGCACATAAAGCAAAAAACTTTCATTTCCTGTAGGCAGGATGGAATTGACTGTTATATTAAAACTTCTGAAGAAGCCCTGCCCTGGAGTAATTTCAGTGCTGTCAGACGATGTTGACATCTAGATTAACCTCTGTGCAGTGAATTTTACTGCAAAGCTCATTGAGATGCATGTGATGTATCTCCACAAATCCCATCTGGAATCCTTGGGGGCCCACCCTTAGCAACCCTCCTTTCCCTCCCTGACCCTGCGTTCTCTGTCAGTAAACTTTTAGCCTCCAGGAGCAGAGGAGCCATGGCTGGGATCTGACCCTAGGAGAGGGAGTTTTGGCCTTCTCTGACCATGATGCTGAGCCAGGCTTTCTGCTCAGAGTGACAGTGATTGTCATCGTATTGGGTTTCCCCTGAGGGAACTGCAAACTAAGGCATGAAAAACACTCTGCTGATGACAGTCTTACAGCATATCTCAATGCTGCACAAAGTGAAATGGTTTCAAAGGAATTAGTGTGTCCTAAGTCATTGAGCCCTGCTCTGTGCTCTGCAATCCTCCAGGGATTCAAGGTCCAGTTGCAACAAGGTCATGACTGCATCTAGGTGGGACAGGTGGATTCTGACAGCAAGGTGTTTGTCTTTTCTGCGAGTCTTTCCTATGGTCCTTACAAGAGAGGCAGCCGCAGCTCCTGTTTCTCCCAGTTGGGACAAAAGATGTAGCTGTCTTCTAAGTACTGGTTTGTCAGTTCATTCTTTAAGGAGTGGTTGGCTCCAGAATGAGCCAGACTAACTCTAAAATTCCACATTGTGGCACAACCACCACATAGAACCTCAAAGCTGAAATTGCCACTTCTCTGCAAAATAGGGCCATTAATTACATCCAAAGTTTTGAGAAAAGGCCTTCGGGTTGGATTCAGTCACCTTCAGACTCCACAGAGTTGCTCAGCATGATTGCAGGCATCTTTGGAAACTTACCTCAGGGTTTTAGAATACTTTACCCTAACGTCTGGACAACAATTTTCTCTGAGATTTTACTGATTCCAATTCCCTTTGAAATTGTTTTTCCTACTTGCCTCTTGTTTTCATTTAAATAATAATAATCTCCTTGCATATTCTTAGGTAGTTCTTTAGGAGGATTGAAAGTTTCCAGTCAAGTACATTGTGTTTATCAATTGAGAAGATATCTTTCTGGGCTGAATAAGGTAAAAATCATATAGAGGCAATCTTGGTGACTTTATTTAAAAGCAGTTATCAGCATTGTGTTTTATTCTAGGTGCTCATGCTCATAGTGCAAACTACATTCACCTTTTTAATTATTTATATTATGGTACTTATTCATGTGTACATATATGCACACACACACACAAAAGCCTCCACAGTCCTACTGGTATACAAATCCATACGCCCCATTTGTGTCACTTCCATTGATCTCTGTGTGCATACATTTGCAATGAAGTGTGCATCACATGTATGATTTCTTGAACTCATCTATAGCTCATCTTTCCTCTTACTATCGGCACATACCCTTTGACTTTCTGTACTTTGGATCTCATGAAATTAGGGCTTTTTCAAGGGAGACTAAATCTTGAGTTTCCTTAAACCTTCATATTTAAAGACAGGACTGGTTTTCTTGGAGAAGCAAAAACTTGATTCAGATTTTATATAATTAATTTATGTAATTAATTTTCTGGGGGAAATTGTACTGAATTTGTTCCTGAGTAACAAATAGTAGTAAGTGCAAATATAAATGTGAAGTAGTTTAAGCAGGCTATTGAACCTATCTTGTGGCTGAAACAAGTAGTCAGATATGAAGCTCAGACACTTGAATTGAATTAGAATGTGAGCCAAAACGGTTAGCACGGGGCACGAGAAGAGCACTGGGCTAGGAGCAAGCCTGTTAGATTGTCACTTGAGTGTCCTTAGCTTAATGTGGGCAGCTGACAACTAGTTGCAGTCCTGTGCCCCTCTAATTCCAGAGATGGGGCAAGCCAATCTGTTTCTCATCCATTGCTCAAGTTGGTTATCACTGAAGTATTATATATCATCTCAAGGTCCTGCCCTGAACAAGTTTGCAAACAACCCCACTCTAAGGAGTCAGTCCCATTTTTGTTTTATGGCAGTTTATCTCTTGTAGCCCTCCTTTGGAAGCTGTCCAAACTCTGAACACTTGCTGTCCATTCCCTGCTCCCTACCTCACCCTTTAAGGCCAGGGAAAAGCCAGGGAAAGCCCTACTGGCTCATCTCCCTCTTTCCTAGCTTGCGTATCAACCAAGCTTGAGATTTAGCCTCTGTTTTTAGAGAGGAAAATAAGTGTGTTCTCCCAGCCATCAGTATCTTTCCAGCTCTCTGGACCAAGTGATTAGCGCCTCATTAGCGCCTCATCAGTTGCTTTTGCACAAAAGACTCTGGGACAACAAGCCTATTATAATGCCTCAGTCTATCTTTTTGAAGTCAAACCATCCTTCTGGCTTGGTTAGGAAAGGGGAGCCTTTTTACAAACACACTTTCTTTTAATTTCCTCTGTTGTTTTCTGGCTGTTCACTATACGGATAAATGGAGAAACATAATTTTCATTTTTCCTAGGCCCCTATGACTGTGGATATGCTATATTTCTATGGATGAGGAGTTCCACATGTCAGCAAAGCATTTATTTATTTAGTGAAGTGGCTATAATATTGACACACAGATTTGCAGCGGCATCCAAATCTTGAGGGGAAAAAAAAGCCTTTTTCAATCAAATGAAACCTTTTCTGTGATGGCACCAGAAAGGTTTATATCTTAAGAACAGAACTGAACCTGATAATATGCTTCCTTTCTAGAAACAAAGAGGTAGAAGAAATTGCTGAAGGAGCTGGAACACCAAACCCCTGTTCCCCAAATCATTATGTATCAATAGATACTTCAACTCTGTTCCTTAAATGGCTCTGAAAAACACAAATAACCATATTTGCTATTAAAAACAAATTCATAATGTCTAACCCAATCCCTTATTTTAATATATATACATATTAAAATCATCCCATGTATATATGATGATTATTATATGGGATATATATATGTTTACATATATAGGTGTGTGTATATATATTTACATATGTGTAAATGTATATTTTTTAATGCTGGGGATAGTTCCATATTGTTTCTTTTCTTGATTCCTTCTAATATATTCAATGAGATTTATAATTTTTTTCACTTTTATTTCTTTAGGAAAGAGTTGGGGTCTATTTTGAATGCTTTCTAGCATAAAATGGCAAAACAGATGAAAAGCGTGGTGGAGGGAGGATAATGAGAATAGGAGGCAGAGAATTTGCACATTTCTATTTCCTGCTGAGAGATCTAGGAAAAACATTGTCTTCCCTTTGCCTCAGTTTCCTAATATACAAAATGGAACTACTATCACCCCACTGCATGCCACAGAGGGCTATCTGAGACCTAAATGAGATCATAACTATTAACATGCTCTGTGAACTGTAAGGGGCCAGACAAATACATAGAGCCCACTCTCTGGGCAGTTGCAAGCAGTCTTGCTGGGTGCTGAGCTGAGAGACTGAGAGCCGCTTTTGAGATGTGTTTTGAGGCATATCTTCCTTAAATTTTTACTGGTGTCTGTTTTTTAGAGGTTTTGCCATTAACATTTTTTGCTTTGAGTATCTAGCGATGAAAAATGCTCTAAAAAATACAAGCAGACAGGGGGATGCTTTATCTGTTTGGCATAGTCACTGGAAAGAGACAATTAGATTTTGTTTTCAGCCTTGGAACTCGTAACATTTTGTAGCAAAATGGCGACTTCTGCTGCATTTAATTCCTTGCCATCAACTCATGCTTTCCTCAGGTTCTGTCAGTTTCAACACAATGGTTTGTAAAAATAGGACTCTATGAAGCTTTCTCTATAAATGTGGTGGTATAACTAATCTTTCAGGGAGCATCTGAAGGGATAATGATTTTTAAGCGGTATCCTGTTCATTCCAGGACCAGCATTTGTACATGGGAAAATAATCTTAAGATAAGTGAAGATCAAATGCTAGACCACACCTTTAGTAGGCCCAAGTGCCAACAAATACGTGTGAGTGGGATTCCCACTGAGAAATATGTCTGAATGAAAATGAAACCCTTGATAATGAATCCTGAGGCCAGAATACCAAAGTCACAGTATTCTGTCATTTACAGCCCCTAAAAAATCCCAGGTGTTTGTGATGACAACCACTATTATAAGTACTCTGTAGTAGTGACTACTTGGCAAGTAAAATTTTCTCAAATGTTATTTTTCATAGATCTCCAAGCAACCATCACTTACAACGTATCTGAAAAAATGCTATACATGATTTTCTAAAACTATTTTGATCACTCCAGAAAGAAATTAGAATAAAGCTGTGTATCCAAAATCCTAAGAAATTCATAAATATTTTGCTCAAGTTCAGGCTCTCTCAGCTTCTCTTTTCTCTTTTTACCTTTTGCCTCATACAGAGGCAATCTTGATGACAAAAGATTGGGCTCAATTTTTGTTTTTCTTATGTAGAAAAGCAACACTTCTGTTCTGGACCACTGTCCAGTAAACAAAAAGCATCCCAGCTTTTGAAATGAGAGTCCAGATTGGGTTACTACTGAGATTTTAAATTATTATGTGAAATTGCAGAAGGCAAGCTGGTTCAGGGTGAAGTTTCATAATTTATTCTGATAATCTGGAGGGGAAGACCTCTTTCACAGCACTGTTAAAGCCTGCCTTGAACAAGCTTATTTCACTATATAACTTCCTAAAGACAAGACTGATTATTTAAGGATTTCAGAGATATCATTCGGGGAATAACTTGTCAGGTAGAGAAAATTTGATCTGATATGTTAACAGGCACAACAAGAACTTATTTCAAAGCTTTCTCACCCCCTGCCCCTTCTCTGAGAGTTTAGCCTTTCTCAGGGGCCATTAGGATACTTCCTTTCCCAGGCTAGAAAAGATTTATTTTATTCATATCCCAAAGTAAAGGCTCCTCCAATTCTATCAGACGTGGAGGCAACAGAAAATGACTCATGTTATTTTTCCCTCACTTCACAGCATCAAGGACCCTTTTTGTTTATGTGTGAGCCATGGTGAGTTAGCTTAAGGAATTAAAATGAAAGGAAAGCAAGTTGGGGCAAGAAAATTCTCACTCTGAATGTGAAAGAAAAAAGCAGCGTTCTTCTCTCTGGCAAAGATTTGTGTACTGTTGGGGGAAGATTCATGTTATTTCTCAGGTAGACTTTACTTTTTGAGATTCTTTGTGTGTGTGTGTGTGTATGTGTGTGTGTGTTGGCTGGTGGGGGATTAGAGGCAGATAGAATGTAGTTGTTTATGAGTTTATACTTACCCTTTAGCATAATAGATGCCCTGTTTATTGTCTCAGAATGTGACAATAAAATTAAGAATGGAGAGGAATTCAGAGGTCCATGTTGCAGTTCATGGTAAAGTTTTATCCAAATATTTCTTTCAGAAACATTTAGCCATAGCAAGCCAAATAAATTCTTATCTGCAACTGGTATCAGAAAAAGAAATCAGTAGCTGGGGACTATAGACCCTGATGCTGCATCTATTTACAATCTTTCTTTTCCAAGGTTTTAGGGTTCATGATTCACATGAGGGAATTTTGGGAGAGCTACTACGGCAGTACTTTGGCATGAATGAACTCTGTTCCACAGGAAAACTACGGTTGCTTCAGGGCTATTTTTGTTTGAAATGGCGCACACACACACACACACAAAGACTTTTGAAACATGTTTTGAGGCCTATCAGCTGAAGTCAGCCTTTGCTGAAAGAGTGTTTAGTTTGATAAGCAGGGTTTCTTGCTTCTCCCATCCCAGAGTGTAAATTCTGCGGGGATTCCTGGGTATATGTTTTCAGCACCAGGGACAGCAAACAATCCCCTGAATTGAAGGGGCCTGCTATCCTGATTGACCTCCCAGACTAGGAAGGGGAGTTGTTTTGTTTCCCTTTATTTCCTATCCACCGAGGCCTCAACTTGGAAGACTTTATTCTTTAGGTGTTTACATCTTTCATTTATTACCAAGTCTAGCTTAGTTGTCTCTGTCACATTCTTGACCTCCTAACAAATGGGTTTGGAGTAATACTCCCAGGTCTTCTGCCTCAGATAAGTAGAAAGAAACACACTCAAAAGTCTTTATAACAAACCATTGACTTGTAAACCCCTAAACAAAGGACTGCTTATACACAGTCACTTTCCTTTTAAAATTTCTGCACGTTTCTCAGAATGTACAAGTCTATGTTTGACTCAGTGTGCATCTGGAGGCAATATTTCACAGCAGTTGAGCAGAAGTTATGAACTTTGGGGACAGAAAAGAGCCCAATGATGCCACTGTTATGCATTTTGGAGACTCATTGGGGGTACTTCTTTGATTCTCAGCATCCACCCTTCAACCTTGAGTGCTCTTCAACAGCTGTTTTTGCCTTAAACAATCACAATAAGAATGCAAATGACTCCTTGTGGCATTCTTCAGGCCAGCCTGAAGGGTGCACTGAGAAAACAAGGGTAGCAGAAGCACATGTTGTCACACTGCTTTGTGATTGGCCAGTTTTCATATAGCACAACATACAGATATCATCTTAGAGTCAGCATTGTCTACTCTTAGAGTCAGCATTGTCTACTCTTAACTAATTGTCAGCATCTTCTCCACTCATGTCAGGATGAATCCTGTGTTGGGAAGGCAAGTCAGTCACTGCAGATTTCATCGTAAATATTGCCTTCTATCTCACAGATGTTAGAAAACCTCCATTTCGATTGCCTCTGTACCATCCAAGGCGCTGAAATTCCCCTGTATCTTATCCCTTTCTTTCCATTCCCTTTCCGTGTTGCTTATCATAACATCCATAATATTTAGTGGTAGAAGACAATAAGGGTTTCTTTTAGGAATAAATGAGGTGGCAAAAGTAGGCCAGAGCCAGATCTTAGAGGAGCAAGTTCAGTGGAACTATGATTTCTAACTTGGGATAGGGTCTCAGATGTAGCCATCCATTCCTTCCATTCCTTGTCCTCTTGAGTGAATCTCATTCCAGTGCTCACACTTGCCCTGCAGAAAAGATCATGGCACAAGATTCTCTAATTATTTGTATGAAGACCGGAGGTGAGCAGCATCCAACACCTCTGTTAGACTTCTGCAGAATAGAGGAGCTTTGTCTTATATTTAAATCCAGGAACCTTCCTAAATTTAAAAAGTCTAGAAATAATATGTAGAGAAAGGACCTATGGTGATAGGAAAGCTTAATAATACAAGTTATTTTCCCTTAGAACAGACAGGAAGGAGCTGCAAAGTGACTGCTAATGGAGGAATGATCTGCTGGCTGGGGGAAATGTGGCCTGAGACTAGAGTTGAAGAGTAGGCATCTCTAGGACAGATAATGCCAATAGAAGCCTCAGGAGGGAACTGGCCAGAGAATACAATTTTATAAAGGTTCTCAGTACTTTTTCTGAAAAAAATCCTAAAATTTTCAAGGGCGCATCTAGCCCTCTGCCTCTTTAGAGGTGAGCTCAGTGCTACTTCTGGGTTCTTAAGGCAAATGCCCTACAAACACCAAAGTCTTGTATTTTCCACTCTCAGCCAGCACTGGCTAAGTGGGATTTTTTTTCCCTTCCCTAAGTGAAAGGGACTTGTTTTCAGGAGAAGTGTCCTTTAAACATCCAGCTAAAACTGGACGTAATTTTTTGCATGAATGGCTTTTTACAGCTAGGTCTACAGCAGAACAAAACTTGTATTAAACTAAGTGCTACTTTACATATCTTATTTCAAGAGAAATGAAGGATTTATTGTCATGTAAATGATATACACTGATTTGTTTCATACTGGACATTACATGTCCCTTTATCTTTAGGCTGATGTTGTGCAGCAAACTTCCAATATCTGGAAAATCAGCTGGTACCTACTTCAGTGCAATATTAGGATATTACGTTCCCTGAGAGGAATTTTGCCAGTGAAGTTTAGGTACTGTTGTAACTGATTTCCATCTCCCCTCCCTAAGCTTCTGTACTAAGTATATGTAAAGCTATTATATCTTGTCTGATCCCATGTGTTTGTGTGTGTTTCCCAATGTTTGTATAAATATATTGGCAATCTGAAGGGCTGGATTATGGCAACTGCTGAACAATGGTGTATGTGGCGTGTGGGACACCTGATACCTGTGAACACCGGTTCTGAGGCCAAGCTAATTTTACAGGTTTTGGAAAACAAAACAGCAGCAACAACAATAGTGTGGCTTGAATTGAGGAAAGTTTAACAATGAATACAGTATTGCCAAGTCATCATTTATGGGTGGACACGTTGACCACAGCAGGGTTGAGGTGCGTTCAGTTGGATCTGATGCCCTTTATTTTAATCCCAATTGATCGTTCCTCATTTGTATTTTATGACTTAGAAATATTCCTCCATGATGCTTGTTTGTTTTTCTCCCAGGCCTCTGGAAAGTGCTGATCATGATTGCTTTCCATCATTTGGATCCCAAAGTTGATAACCTAACATGAATGACAGAGGTTTTAGTAGAACTGGGTTTTACTAACCGTATCTCCTCCTTGAGGTGCTGTTCCCTTCATTCTTTTCCTTTATGACAGGTGAATGCGTTGGCTATGCTAATTTTATTAGCATCCTGGTGAGTCTTGGAGAATCAATCTAGTTAAAATGATGACTGCATTTGCCTTTGGAGAAGAGGTTTATTGTCTAAGTAAAACTCTTATGTGAAGGGTCTTTTATGCAAAAAAAAAAAAAAATTCTAACTTGATAAGATGGCCACTGGTTAGAGGAGTGTGTTCTCAGTTGATATTAACAGATATGTTGAAAAGGCTAGTGCCCACCCTTTCTCTATTCTTCATCTTCCCCTTCCTTTCTCCCCAACCTCAAAAGAAAACAGAAATTATTTTTTTAAACTGTATTAATAATTTATGTTTAATACAAAAGGATGATTTAATGGTATCACCAAAGGTTGTTTCTCCCATTGTGCATGTCTTTCAGTCTCGGCCCCATCCCCATCACCCCATTCTTCACCCTCATGCTTCCATCCCAAGGCAATCACGTGTCTTCATCGGAATCTATGGGTGTTGAAGTTAAATGTGGGGGCAGAGATTTAACACCATGACACTAATACAAATCAACCATTCTTCACTTTCAAATGGTTAATCACTACAGAAAGGTGAACTCTTCTCTTGGTTTTTGTTTAAAAACATTTTATACATATATATGTATATATGTGTGTGTATGTATGGACATAGGTATGTATATGCACATGTACATGTATATATGTATATATCCATCTTCAATATAAATATATCGTAAGTGAGAGTTGTAAATACTCCTTGATCATATGTCTGTCTTTCTCATAGTATCATATCTTCAATGTTATGTTAACAACTCCATTTATTGATTGATGAAATTGTATGTAGACCTGTATCCTTCTGACATAGTTTATGTAGGGTCTCTTCTCAAATAAAGTATAAAACAACAATGCCCTTGTTTTATTTGGATTCATTATGTAGTAGGGAAGTATGTTGAATTTAAATGTAGTTTGAAAGTTTGGGAAAGTTCAAATGTGTGCAAAGATCATGAGATCCAGTATCAACTCGAGAGCTTGAACCTTGCTTTTCTGAGAGGAAAAGGAGATTGCACAATTTTTAAGGTAGCCTATAAGTTAAACATTGAATGGAAATGAGTGTTGTAAGGGGAACATACATGCAATTATTATTTGAGACTGGGTCCCAAGGAAAAGATTGATTATCTCCAGCTCTGTGTCTTTGTGATATCCTGTTACTCCTGATATGTTGATATTCAACTTCCCAGTTATAATCATTTGAGTAAACTCTCAAAGTAAGATAAAGTATGTTCTTTTGAATATCCATTTACTCCAAAGATTTTATTATCCTTTAGCATAATTAATTTAAAACTCCTTTCCTGTCTTCTCTTTTCATTCCAATTTCCCTCTCTTTGTCTACATATTTTCTGCTTTATGTCATATAATGTGTTTTTCTTAATAACATTTCACTACTTATTTTCATCAATTTATTTCAAAAACATTGATGGGTTCTAGGATAAAGTGTAGAAGAGAGACAGGAGGCACAGATTGCAATTCCACTAGCAAGAGTTCAGCAGAGATGTAGAAAGGTTTAAACATACTTTTTCTATTATGGCACTGCTGACATTTTAGACTAAATAATTCCTTGCTTGTGGGGGGGCGCTTTTCTGTGCATTGTATGATATTCATCAGCATTTTTATTAGTGCATTAGCAGTTCTTCTCTGCCTCCTCCACCCCCACTCCACTAGCGTGTGAAGACCAAAAATGCCTCCAAATATTGCCAGGTGCTTCCCGGGGGTAAAAATTGCTGTACTTGAGAAACACTGGCTTAAGCTTTTACATCTTGTCACACAGTATTAAGAGAAGAATCAAATTCAGGAAATATAAGAGCCCCTGGTCATGCTCCAGCCCTTTCTAGACCAGCCGCTTGGCTGTGCCACATGGTAAACTTACTGCTTTTCTTTAAGCACACTTCTCTTCAAAGCTTGTTGCTGAGAATCAAGTTACAATAGTACATTTGGGGTTTAGACAGTGATAGAAATAACTTCTTCATTTACATGGATCAAAAATGTCTTCGTCCCTAGAATATTTGTTCATATCACTTAAAAATGTGTAATTTGTGTGTGGTTAAATCCTTTGGGTCTGTGTGAGAAGAAAACCAAACACTCTTTTTAAAGATGATGTCCCTGTGAAAAATGCTGGCAAACCTAAGGGAGAGAAACCTTTGTTTTTCAATTGTTCCAACGTATTTTCCACCTGCCCCACATGGTTGCATAAATTATAGGGTCATAAGTAGACCTTTTGTCTAGGATATAAGTCTCCAGTATAGAAACTCCTTTTGATGAGTAAGCACAACTTGCATTAAGTTGGTCCAGGCAAAAGTGAATGTTCTCTGTGCAATGCTATGAACACAGTACACATTGAATGGATGTTTGCTGCATTGCACTGGGTTTCTCATTCTCCAAGCCCCAGATTATTGGTATAACATTCAAAGTGCTATCACTATGCCCCCTCTTCAACTCACTCATGGAGACACTCAGGATCCAAAATTCTGAACGACCTGACAGCATGTTCTTTACGAAGGAAATGTCTCTTCTCCCTAGGATGTGGCTACCTTTGCATCAGTGGCTTTCTATGACAGCCAGCTAGCGCAGAATTAGGCTGCTTGAAAGCAAAAATAGGTGTTCTCAAGATAGGATTTTGGATGTCTTCTGAAATCTAGGCCTAAGGCTTGACCTTTTTATAGTCTACTCCAGTGATGGCTTGAGATCAAAGCACTGTGAGAGACTTCTGGTCCTATCCCACATAGCCTCAAACCCATAGGAAGTCATTCCAACACCACACAAAGGCCAAGGAGGCTGTGGAGGCATGCAGCTTCACTTTAGACTGTCCTCATGCCCTTGTGACTAATTATTTGACATTTAATTTGAGATGACAATCCAAGGACTGGAATAAATTATGGCCTCCTAAGTCTGGAAGGTCCTTGACTGATAATCTCATTCAACTACTTGCCTGTGGCCAGTGTTCTCAGGTAAATAAGAACTGGGACAATCTCCCAAATAAAAGCATCTTCCAGTGATGGAGGGCATGGCTGGCAAAATAGTCTTATAAGGATCACCTGGTCCTAAAATATCAACATCTCAGTGGTGACACAAAAAAGCTGTGATTTAAGGAAGATGCTTTAGAAATAGCAACTAGCGATTGCTGAGAGTGAACCTGGAGACTGTTCATAATGACACTGAGAGCAGAAATGCCAAGAAAGTGCTCATTTGACATAAGGCAAAGGTGCAAATTAATCTGAAAGTTGATGTCCAAGGCAGAGGTCACTCTTTAAAAAAATAAATAATTAAGTTAAATTACAATTTATTTTTCAAGAAACAGGGTCTCCACTGTATCGCCCAGGCTGGAGTGCAGTGGCACAGTCATAGTTCACTGCAGCCTCAAATTCCTGGGCTCAAGTGATCCTCCTGCCTGCTTCAGCCTCCTGAGCAGCTAGGACCACAAGTGCATGCCATCACGCCTGGGCTTATTTTTATTTTATTTTCACTTTTTATAGGGATGAAGTCTCACTATGTTACCGAGGTTGGCCTCAAACTCCTGGCCTCAACCTATCTTCCTGTCTGTGGTAAATCTTGGTATGGACTTTAGATAGATATAGGAGTGAGCTCCCCAAAATACTGCTTAATCTTCTCAGGACACATTTCCTTGGTATTGCAAGGCATGGTGGGCTTCTTGTGCTGGGCCATGCCCTGTTCTTTGTTCCTGTTGGGATGCTCAAAATTACTTAGCTATTAACTAGGGAGATGTTCTATTTTAACCTCTCTTTTCCCCTATCACTAATGTTCTGAATTATTCAAATCTCCAATGCAGGGTTCAGCAGAGGATCTAATTACATTTAAAACATTTTTAAATGTTTTAAAAGAGAGGCAGCTTCTTTAAAAATTCTATAGGAGTCTCAGTATTACTAAAGGAAGCTGGATGGTATGGTCTGAGAGAGTTTGCTGGATAAGGCCATCTTCTGACTACACATAATTGCCAGATACTCAAGACTCAGGAGAAAACCCTGCCTTGAATTAAATAAGGTGATCTTTATGAGTGCCCTAGTCACAGTCCTTTCCTCATCAGAATCTTGAGAACATTCACCACCACTCTTGTCACTCAAGCTCAAGCAGTCTTAGCTGACAAATGCTAAGATATAATGGACAGAGGCAGTGGAAGGAAGAAGGTGCAGAGCATGAGTATGAGTATTCATATTCGAATCAAACGTCATTATTTGCCAAGCTCTCTGCTAAGGGCTCAACATGAGTTAATACTCTTAATGGGGTCAGGTACTAATAATATTACTGTTGTATAAATGTGCTAATCATGCCTTAGAGGTTTATATAATTTGCCCAAGGCCACCCAGTTTCTTGAGGCAGAGCCAGGGGTTAAACCAGCAATTGGGTTTAATACACATGGTCTTAATTACCACTCAATAGCTCTTATTACATGGGTAGAAGCTCCTGTCTGAAACAACAGTAGAGGGTTTTAAGCTGAGGAAAACAGAGCAGAGATGCAGTTTGGAGGACATATCTTTTTTGGGATTTATCCGCTCATTCATTCACTCATTTATCCATTAATTCATTAGTGTAATTGATCAGTGTAGGAGTGCTTTTAAGGTAGATGCGGCACAATGTGATGGAGCCTGAAGGTGTAAAAGCATTTAAGATCCCCTCTCTCCACACCATCTTCCCTGCCTCGTACTGGGAATCCCACAGTGAACAGAAGAAGGAATAGGGTGCTAAGAGCAAGGGTATAAGATGCAACAGGATGGGCAGTATTTCTGTCCATGACTTGGATGTTGGCTAAGAGAAGAGTGTTAGATAAAGATATTCCCCTGGGCTTCTCCCAGAACAGAGCCAAGTTCTCACCCACTGTGATCTTGGGCTGTGCATAGCAAGTGCTAGGGTTTTGAGATAACACCTAATCAGAGTTCAATAGGAGTCTTTGCCTTCTGCTGAATTTCACTCTAGGTGGGAAGCCAGAACTCTTCTCCCAACCCCTATGCACACATTGACCTGAGAGCAGGGAAATGTTTCAATCATGGTCTAACACCCTTAAGTCACTGCTCCAGAGACACACTGGCCCTGCTCATTTTCCACTTCTGTGAGATGCAACAAGCCAGTGTGTCCTGCTACATAGCAGAAAGCCCCACTGGCAGAGTTAGCTCAATGGGGCCGATCATAAATGTGATTTATGGGGTTAGCTCATTTACTGCCTCTGGTGCTGGTCCCAGCTGCCATGAATTTGACTGACAATTTCTGTTTATTTATTTCTCACTATATAATATCTGACTTCACATTATAAATTCTTCTGACTGGAATTTCATGGCATCTGCTCCAGTGTTTAGTGATGGCATGTTCATCAGGGACTCGATCTTTTTTTGGGATGACCTGGTCTCTGAGCTCTTGGTTGTGCCTGCGAGGGTGAAACTAGAGCCCTGTCACCCCTAGAAAGGGATATTTTACTATTGTAAAAATCCTCTTATGCCTTTCCATAGACAGTCCTCTATATGTTAGAGATCTGATGGCCACCTATGATGGACAACTTGTGATTCAGAACCAGTGGAAGTAATTGGCAAAGAGCAACTCAGAGCCAAAGTGGTGTGTGACTATTTAGGAGAGGGATGGAGGGGTAGAGTGTGGCACACCAGTTTTTGCCTAGATAGATAATGGCTACCATGTCCTTTTCCTTTTTCCTTCTGTTCTAGTCCATAGATGAAGCAAAATGATCACTTAGTCAAAGGTTCGACAAAAGACCCCAGGAGAGTTCTGAAGGTGTTTTTTCTCACCTTATAAATGTAGGGCCTTTCATCCGGAAATGATTGATTGTAAAATGTTTTGAGAAAAATGGTGATTTTTTAAAACACTGGATGCATATTACTCACAGGAATTTTACATTTTCTCTAGAGAAATGAGGTCATAATATTGTTTCTGAGTTTTTTTCCAGTGCTATCAACCACTGTTAAGACCTCCCCTCTGTCTTACTCTCAGTCAATCTCGTCTGCACCAACTCCTATAGTCCAGTGCTGCAGGACTGATATGGCCCAGCCTCAGGCTTTACCTGCTCTGGCCTCTCATCAGTCCTAGAGGAAGAAAATAACATTCATTAAGCACCTCCCATGCACCAGATGGGCACCTCAATAAACCTTCATCATAACCACTCCTCATGAGTTACACATTTTTGTCTTTACTTTGCCAGGTGAGAAAACTGGGGTTTGGAGAACCTAAGTCTCAGAAAGATTAATTTCTTTCCCAAAGGACACAAAGCAAGTATGAGTTAGGGACAAAATTTAACCTTATGTTTCTCTGATCACGAAGCATATTTTGTTTCTACTTGGTATTCCCTGTGAGAATATTTAAAGGAAAACTCTGACTTCTACAGCATCACCTTATTCCCCAAACAACTAGGAAAAAATACAGCTGTCATTATCCCAACATCCTCCTCATCCACTGGGGACCTTGGGCAAGTCATTTAGCTTCTGTGGGTCTCAGTTTTCTCTTTTATAAATAATATAGTCATATCTATGGCCTGTTGTTATAGTACCGGGTCATGTGAAGACATGCACTAAGTGTTTAGTGCAGGGTCTCACACTTGATAGGCCCTGAATAGAGAGTAGTAATCATTTGCCATCACCATCACCATCACCATCATTATTATCATCATCAATTGTCTTCATCCTCCTCCTCCTCATCATGATGTCATCAACAACATTATAATCATCATGGTTCTTCTTATCTTCTTGAGAGTGGCCTATCCTTTTACTGAGAATTAAATGTGTCCCTGATGGGGTTTGGATACTCTCTGGGAGGCCTTTTCTGAATGAAAGAGAACTGGTGAGCCAATGACAGCACTGCGATTACATTATTGATTTGTGTCTCCCAAGGCCAAGCCCTATTAAGATTCGTGAAATCACACATTAAAAATCCCAGCTTCCACACTTTTCCAAGCATGGACCAAATTCAATCCATCTCTCCTCAGCTTCCTCCAACCTGGTCTTGGTTATTTGTCTCTAACTGTCACACAAGGAGACGGTCGCTAACAGTCACTAAATAGATCCAGGAATAATAGTGGCTCCCAGAGCTTTAAAACTAGAATATGTTTTACAAAAGGAAAAATTTGTCCTGCTGTTAATACTTGAGCAATAGAAAGAGACATAGAAGAGTGGCATCTGCCATTTTAGGGTCATTTGCTGGTTGCTTAGGTGGACTTTATTAATTCCATTTTCCAATTGAGAAAACTGAACTTCAAAGTGGTTAACTGACTCATCTAACGACACCAGCTTGTAAATGGCAGAGGTGAAATATGAACCTAGGTTCATCTGACTCCGAAGCCCATGCTATTTTGACAATGTTCTGCTGCTTTTGTAAACTCACAAGGACTTACAGGCACTATACACTGACCCATGATCGTATACACATTATAGTTTCCCCAAAGATTTCTCAGGGCAGTCGAGTCAGGGTTAGTTAGATGAACTTGCAAAGCAAGGGACTCCAAGGCCAGGGCCACCATTCCCCTCCCATGTGGTATCTTTATAGGCCAGAAATAGAAACTTTTCCCCAAGCCCTGAGCCATGGTCATTATGCCCTGAGACCTTGAGAGCAAGGATAAAAAGTCTGGAAAGTATGACTTCCATCTTATTCCTATCCCTGGGAAAATGTCTTACACCATTCACTTTACTGATCTTAAGATAGGAGCATAGCAAGATGATATTCTGTACTGCCAACCTGAATGGATGAATGGACAGCAGACAACCAACAGTGGGTGTATTTGAACTATAGCCACTCTTCACCAATAAAATAAGACAAAACATCAAAGCCTTTCATTTCACACCATCAAGGGCATACTCATTACCAGAGGGTCCTCTAATCCAATGCCCACATCAAATTCTCTGGCCCTGGGGCTGGAAGTTGACCTTCTCCCACACCGTTTCCCTGGCACTATGTTTGGAGGACATGTATAATATGAGGTATTTACATAAGAGAAGGCAGGCAAAATATATACTTGCAATTAAAAAAAAAAATGAGAGGATGCTGCTTTTCCCATGAAAGGTCAAGGATTCATTAAAAAAAAGAAAAAAGGTGAACAGGGCAATGTCGACAACAAACAAAAACAGATAAAACAGAGATGAAACAGTAGGAGTCAGTGAAAGACAATGTTGCCCCCAAAATAAATTGAACTTTGCGATAATTTGAGGTTAGAATAGATGAGGAAATTGCTTGCATTCACACAACTGTTCAAAAAATTACCATTTTACTACTAATAATAGTTCCAGGGACAATAATAGAAGTATTACTATGCCATTATGACTGTTACTAACATTAAAGCTCTCCAATCTATTGACTGTCCAAGACTGACATTATTATGCTCAGTTTAAAGACAAAGTCAGTAAAGTTCAAGGAGATTAAAAGAATTGCCCAAATTTACTCAGCTACTAAGGTGGAGTCTCTCAATCTTGACATTATTGACACTTTGCATAAGATAATTCTTTGTTCTGGGGAGCAGTCCTGTGAGTATGTGGTTTGGCACCAGACTGTGCCATTGCAAAATGGCACAGCATCCTTGACCTCTACCCTCTAGATGCCAGTAGCAGCCCCCAGTCATGATGATTAAAATGTCACTGGACCTTTTCAAAATTGGCCCCAGTTGAGTTGAGAACCACTGCTGTAAGAGATGGAGTTGGATTTCATGCCCAGGTCTACGGACTTTCTAATCCAAGGTCATTATGCTGCTTAAAGGAGTCATAGACCAAGACAGAATTTCTGCACAAAAATAGTGCAATTAAGCACAGGCCAGGAATCTCCCTATAAAAAGAGAAAGAATCTGAAAAGAACTTACTAGCAGGAAAAGAAGGTAAGAGCTAGGGTATAACTTTATGTTATAAACTCTCAGAATCGTGATTATAAAACTATAAATTCTGGTGGAGTTGCTATGGTCTCTGTTCCTCCCCTCAGCCCTTAGAAATAATGCTGGAGAAAGAATGTCAATTGGAAAAAAATGCTGAGATTTGCACAGAAGTGGCTTGAGGGAGCTCAGGAAAGCTGTGGGCAAATCTTCTAGTGTAGAGGACCCTGCTGACTTTGTGAGGCTCTCATCAAAGGCAACAATGTTGGTTAGAGCTCCTCTCGGTCCCATGGCTCCAATCTGTCTGGGGACAGATCCAAGCACACCTCTAGCATATCCAGTTCATGGCTGGGATATCAGCCAAACAGTCTGTCAAAGGACATATGCACCAAGCCAAGTCCTCCAGAATTCCGGCCCCCACTGGGCAGTCCCTCTTTCCTTTCCAGATTTTCTCAGACCACAGAAAAATTGATGGCACACAATACTCAACCCTCAAACTTCTGCTGAGACATAAATGTTTCAGTTAAGTTGGGAAGAATGTCAAAGAGAATTTACCCACTATGGATGAGAATAAATAGAAAATATGGATCCAATTGCTCATGTTAAGAAATAGATAGTAAAAGAAATGTAATAATGAATATATATAAATATATATCATATATAATATATAATTTTGTTATATATAATATAGCTTATACAATAAAGAGAAATGGAGAAATGATGGATAGATAGTTGGGTGAAAGGAAGGAATAGAGCATTCAAAACACATTTGCATAACAGAATCTGGAAGAGAAAACAAGAAGAAAATTCTCCTGAGACCTTGAAGGTATGGAACAAAATAACGATAGAAATTTAACAAAATGAGCTTTATAATCAAATTATAACCAGCAGACTGGGAAAGAAAAAAGATCACAAGAAATTAAGAAAGCAAATTAAAGACCAATGACAGTATTCTTTCCTGACTAACAAATAAATAAAAAATAGCCAAAAACATAAGAGACATGATCAAAAATGAAATTACTGACACAGAGAAGGAGCTTGAAGAGCTTACCATACACACAAAGAAAAGGAGTTTAAATCAGCTAGAGATAGAATGGATATGGGTGCCACAGGTAATTCAACTCAGGTTAATTGATATCCTTTAAGAAGATAATCCAATAAATGAAATGGAGGTAGTATTTGAAGATGCAATAGAAGAAAATTATCCTCAAATTTCTGAAGAACTGAATTTGTATATGCAAAGATTAAACTGTATTCCAGAGGAACACAAAGACATTTTCTGCCTAAATTATTAAATTGTGTATAATAAAGAAAGAATTTGAGGCAGCCAGGAATGCCTCAAATTTTGAGGCAGGCAGTCTCCCTCCCAGGGTAAAAATTAGTATGGTCTTGTATTTTTTTGCAGCAAAATCAATGGATAGGATCAATGAGACTGTCTACAGTGATCAGTGTGAAAGAAAATGTATCAGAAGGATATCATAAGCAGCTTTGCTGAATTTCAAATTCATGTCACCATCAAGTTGGCTAATAGACTCTACTTAGAAACTCTTTGAAATGAAATCTGTTAATCCAAAAGTTAAACTTGTAACTACCATCAAAAATGGATTTACGAGGCTGGGCATGGTGGCTCATACCTGTAATCCCAGTACTTTGGGAGTCTTAGTGGGGCGGATCACACAAGGTCAGGAGTTTGAGACTAGCCTGGCCAACATGGCAAAACCCTGTCTCTACTAAAAGTACAAAAATTAGCCAGGTGTGGTGGCACAATCCCAGCTTCTCAGGAGGCTGAGGCAGGAGAATCACTTGAGCCTGGGAGGTGGAGGTTGCCATGTGCCGAGACCAGGCCATTGCACTCCAGCATGGGCAAAAAGAGTGAAACTCCATCTAAAAAAAAAAAAAAAAAAAAAAAAAAATAGGACAAGCCACTTACACCCCTGTATTAGAAGACTGTTAAACAATTGCTATCGGATTTACAAACAGACAGAAAACGCATGCCTTGAGAATTTTGTAAGTCCAGGCAAATTGGATACAAAGGTAAAGGACAGACAGGGTCACTGTTTGTGTGACCCTTTCTCTCTCTGCCTCTTCCCACTGCCCCCACCAAAACCATGGAAACAGCTCCAAGATAGGAGAACATGTGGGGATTAGTCATAAATACTTTTAAATATTGAATACAATCTAAATCATGGTTATTTAGATTATTTTAGAAATAATGGTTTAAAATCAAAAGAATGTGAAAATTGACAACATAAAATTATACTGTAATTAACAAAAATTGGTAAAAGACAACATAAATGTTTCTTCATTTCTCCTAGTAGTGTGTTAGTTAATAGTATCTAAGGTGAAACAACTAATTTGAAAGTGACTCTATATTTTCTTTGTCTATTCATCTGTTGATGTCTTGGCTAATATGAATAGTGTTGTAATTATAGTGCAGATATCTCTTCCACATACTGATTTCAATTCATTTGGAGATATATCCACAAGTGGATTTGCTGGATCATATGATAATTATATTTGCTTTTTGAGGGACTGCCATACTTTCTCCACAATGGCTGCACTAATTTACATTCCTGCCAATAGTGTAGAAGGATTCCGTTTCCTCCACATCCTCACTAATACTTGTTTTCTGTTGCCTCTGTGATAATAGCCATTTTCACAGGTGTGAGATGATGTCTCATTGTGATTTCAATTTGCTTTCCCCGATAATTAGTGATGTTGGGCATTTAAAAAGTAGACCTGTTGTTTTATTTATTCTGTGCCTAAGCTAGGCACAGAAAGAGAGATATCCCATGATCCAACTTATATGTGAAATCTAAAAATGTCAGACTTGTAGGAGTAGAGAGTAGAATGATGGTGACCAGAAGCTGAGGTAGGGGATGGGCTGGGCAATGGAGAGAAGTTGACCAAAGGGCACAGAGTTCCAGTTAGACAAAGGAATAAGTTTTCAAGATCTATTGCACAGCAAGGTGACCATAGATGATAATATTGTGTTAAATATTTCAAAATTGCTTAAAAAAAGAGAGTTTAAATGTTTTCATTACAAAAAATAAGCATTTAAGGTGATGAATATGTTAATTAGCTTGATGTAATCATTCCAATGTATACACATAGCAAAATATCATAATAAACCCTATAAATGTATATAATTATTATTTGGCATTTAAAATTTAATAAATTTAAAAATGACACAGGAGACATATAAAACTGACTTTTCATGTTTTACATAATCTTTTGTAACAACAACGTATTAACTAACTTTTAGGCATTATTGTGCAATACTTTCTATGTTTCTGATTTGGAGACATAGAGAGATGCAATTGAAACATAAAATGTGTGTGGCCTTTGGAGTTTTATATATCTGGATGCACCTTACATCTGCCACTTAACTACAGGTTCATTAGACAAGTTCCCTAAATCTAAGTCTAAAGTTTCCTTATCTGTGACAAGGGAATAATCACACCTACTTAGCAGCAGGGTTGCTTTGAGTTTGTGATGTTATGTCCAGCACAGTGCCTGGCATTGGACAGTGTCTTTTTTTTTTTTTTTTTTTCCTCACCACCACTTCCGGCTAATTTTTTGGTATTTTTTTAGTAGAGATGGGGTTTCACCATGTTAGCCAGGATGGTATCGCTCTCCCGACATTGTGATCCGCCCACCTCGGCCTCCCAAAGTGCTGGGATTACAGGCGTGAGCCACAGTGCCTGGCCACATTGGACAGTCTCTTTACGCTGGATTTCTTTTGCGTAATCTCCTGGCAATTCTTTTCCAGTCCGTCCATCCATCCATCCATCCATCCATCCATCCATCCATCCATCCATCCA
>NC_045439.1:98248716-98253928 GCF_002776525.5 Piliocolobus tephrosceles | reverse complement strand
CCATCCATCCATCCATCCATCCATCCATCCATCCATCCATCCATCCAAGCATCCAAGAAGCTTTTATTAAACAGGTATTTACCAACTGCTGGTGACCCCTCTGGGTGAAAAGATAACAGCTTCTGTTTGGCAAAGAGAACTAGCCAGGCAGGATAAGAAGAAGGAGGCGGCAGAACTTCAGGGTCAGATGATGCAGGTGTTTTGCAAAGAAGCCCGGGACACCTTTTGTTAACCATTTAACAATCCCTTGGTTGCTGGCCGGATCCCATGCTCTCGCCTGGCTTGTCAGAGCAGCGGTGTTGTTCTGAGCTCTTAGGAGCCACTTGGAGAATGTGTCATTTTACTTTCCCTTCCTCCCACCTCTTCTGCCTCTGTTCTGCCTACCATTATTAAGTGCTCTGGCTCTTTATCATGGCTTTGAAATAGAGAAAGACACTTTGGAGTTCAATTAGCCACACCGTCGCCACAGCAACGAAAATATAAACTTAAATGATTTATACGCACAGACAACACTTCAGAAAAGAATAAATTTAATCCCACAGCTGAAAATGAAATGGACTGGACAATGAGAAAATTGTATTATTCTCTCCCCGATGAGAAGCCTCCAGGTCTTCATGTGATGTGGGTGTACACTGAGATGGAGAAAGTCAGGTGGCCTGAGAGCAGCTCTTGCACACACCAGAGGTCAGAGTTCATGTTGGGGTTCACAGCTAACACTCAGCCTGCTCTGCTGCTGAGGCAATTCAGGCCAGGAAAGCCAAATATAAGACTGAACATCATTTCATGAATCATAAGCACGTCTGCCCATAAGGGGTCATGCTCCTCTTTTTGTAATACTATATATGCATATCCATACCTATAAATCCAGATAATGTCTTTACATTAAAGTGAGATCTTTCACAGAGCCACAGAATGGGAGGGGTTGTGCTTAAAAAACAAAAACCAAACCAAACCTACAAATCAGGCATTTCATAACAGTTTCTACCTGACTTCTGCACTCTCCCTTTGTAGATTGCTGAATTAATGCAGCCGCCAGCTGCCTTGGACTCAGGATATGTTCTAAGGTGGCTTAGTAACTAATCAGATTGTGTCAGGTGTTATAGTACTTTATTTCTGCTATAAAACATTGTTGTCTTCATGGGACATAAGTATAAAAATAAATGAAATCAGATATTATTTTGAAATATTTATCTTTTATTCTTCATTTCTTTTCCACATTTTACATATACTAACCTGACCCTTTGCAATCACTAAGAACAGGAGTTTCTGATTTTCTTATACTGCACATTCCTATCAGTGGAACGGATATATGTGTAATGCACTACTGCCAATCCCTATATATTCAAAACGAATAAAGTATATTTTTTTAATTTTTGAAAGAAATATGTTGAAGTTTTAATTTTTTCTCTCATACCCAAATGAATCATAATTGCATCCCACTTTGGAAACCACTGTAAGTTGGAGGTACCCTCACTGTTTCAAGAAGAATTGGTATGGTTACAACGGGAGCCATAGAGAAAAATATCTTCACTTAAATTTCTAATACAAGATCTGGAGGATCAAAATGGAAGGTCATGAGGGGACTGGGCACGATGTGTTTCATAACAGTAGGCTGGAAAAGGGTAGAGCGAGGGTAGAGAAGATATAATCCTGATGTCCTCCTGGAGGGGGTGTGGAGAGGAGAGATATGGAAAAGAGCCTCTTGCGTGCCGGGGTCTGGGGAGTGAGCTGGACACAAAGCCAACGTCCTATCCACTCTCCATTAATTGGGTGGTCACTGTGACACAGAGACTGAGAAGCTGCTCTTCAGTGGGTCCTGTGAAGGCTTTCCATCGACAGTGACTGCAGGTGGCCACTGGGTGCTCCAGCTGATGGACACTACCCAATGCTTTGTTCAATATATCCAAATTGCTGAGCCCACCAAGCATCCATGCTATGTAAAGTTACCCCTCCTCACTCTACCCATGTGGAAAACAGCACAGGGGACTTCCTGGCACTCATGGTATGAGATTAGCTGCATGCAAGGATAAGATGAGCACCACTCCATGATGGGACTCGTCAGTGATGAAACCATCCCATGGTTTCATGGGAAACAACTCACATCACTCAAACCCCACTAACTGATCTCCACTACTTTTGCATTGTTGACTTTCCATACTGTGGTGAATGCTGAAGTAACTTTTTTTCTATGAAAATGATTTTTCTTTTTCAGCAGTGAACATTTATACCACAAATCAGCACATAGGAGCTCAAATTCCAAACAAAATCTTATCAATTTGTATATAATGTTTCATATTTAGGAACTCTTATTAAGAAATAGTCTACTCATCAGGTTTATTTAATGTACCAGGGAAAAAGAATAAAACTGCAATAATTTATTTATATTCTGCAAGCTGGGATTTTCTTTGTTTCAGACAGTTCTTGTTTGGATATGCATGAACTTGGAAGTTGGAAATGGTTTGGATTCCTGCTCTACTACATGTCAACTCTGTAGTTTCAGGCAAATCACAACTTCTGAACATCTCCAATTCCTCATCAGGGCATGATAATATCACCCCTGCTGAACTGTCGTTAGATATTTATCATCAAAATGCATCATGCCCAGCACACAGTGACCACTCAAATTGTATTTGCTCTTATTATGGTAATTAGTGTGAATGAATGGGATTTCCCTCCACATCACCTATAGCTTCATTCATATGTATATGTTTTCATGTATTCATGTAGGAAACATGGAAACCATACATCTGCATGTGTGTGTGAAGGGCGGTTGAGTTTTAAAAAGACAATTTTCACCAGCGTTCATTAGTGTTGGGTTATTCCAGGCCTGAAGGAGAATTTTGATCAGAGCTAATGATTGAGGGGTGCAGAGTTGAGGAGGGTCTATGGATGCCTGGAAGTGCTGTCCCTCTGCCCCAGCAAGGCAACAGTGGATTATATTTTTTACCTTTTCATTGTGGTAAAATACACATAACATTTACCATTTTAACCACTTTAAAGTGTACAGTTTGGTGGCATTAAAAACATTCACAGTGTTGTGCAAATATCACCACTGTCTAGTTCCGGAACTCTTTGAATCACCCCGCACAGAAACCCCATGCGCATTAGCACTCACTCCCCACTTCTCCCTCCTCCAGGCCCTGGCTGCCACTACTCTTTCTGTCTCAGTGGATTTGCCTGTTCTGGACACTTCATATAAATGGAATCGTACAATATGTAGTCTTTTGTGTTTAGCTTCCTTCACTTAGCATACTGTTTCCAAGGTTTAATAATTTTGTAGCAAGTGCCAGTTTTCTATTTTTTATGTCTAATACTATTCCATTGTATGGATATACTACATTTTCTTTAATGTATTTGGTTTTTAATTCCATCATCACAGGTTAGGTGATGTTAGCTGAGTTACATCACAGGTGAGCTGAGTTAGGCAGGCCTTAGTTCAGTGAAAGATTGTCAGGCACTCACCACTTCTGAGACATTATATAAGTGTCTTTACTTCTTTGGGGGGTGAGTGATTCACTTGTGAAATAAAGATAATAGTTGTTGTTAAATGACTATTATCATTAATGTCAATTAAATGAGATGCACAGAATATAAATATACCTGGCACACGAAAGATGATTTAATCAATTTTTGTTTTTCTTTAAATTCCTTCATTCATAAATATTATTGATAAAACAACTGTCATGGAAACCAAGCATACCCAGGGTCAGGGGGGAAGGACCGTTGCTCAGCATTGGCTCTGCACCTCACACCGGCCCCTGGGGCAGAACTGGGCCCCTTGCCCAGCCCCTGAAATCTGCCCCTGTCTCCATCAGTCTAACAGGTTGTGTTTGTTTTTGCTCTGCATGCTCCTTCTGGAAGCTCTCACCAAGCAACAATACCTGGGAGACCACTGGGGTGGGAGCAGTGCATGGCCTGGACAGAGGCCTGATTCCTGCTGCTCCTATGTTAATCTCTCCCTGGGACCAAGCTCTGAGAGCCACTAGGAGGTAGCTACCATGCCTTGGTGAGGATCCAACACACTGTTAGCCTCCCTCACTTCCCTCCCCGCAAGTCATCAGCATTCCTCATAGCCAAGGCCATGGGAGATCCCAAGAGAAGTGACACTTCCAGGAGGAGAGTTGCATTGACTAACCTTGGCCCAGGGTCTCTGGCCCTGGCTGGTGAACGAACTGGCCCTGCTGTCCCTGTGATTTCCTTTCACTCCAGCTGCCTAATTAGTGCTGCTCTGGACTTCCCTGCTCTGGCCTTTTGAACTAGCTTTGGCCAGCTGGGCTCTGGCCACTTTGCAGGCTGCCGTCCCTTCCTGGTGATGCTTCCCTTAAAGCCTTCTCAGTCCTTAGTAACTCCCCAGTTTGGAGGCCTGGGCCATGCTGGCTGCTGTATCTAGTAAGGATGCCAGGCATGGTCAGTCCAGGTGCAATGGGTTAGGTGCCTTGGGATGGGATGAGACCTGAAAGCAGGCCAAAGTCACCAAGCAGGGCAAGCACAGATGCAGGTATTGGGGGAAGACCAGCCCATCAGGCAGAGCTCCCTCAAAGACCCAGTGATGGGAAACAGGTGGTACAGGGCAAATGGCTGGCCAGGTGAGGGTGAGAGAAGCCCATAAGAAGGGCAGCATGCACTGTGAGGAAACTCATTGTGATGGTTAATTTTAGGTGTCAACTTGAATGGACTAAAGGATGCCCAGATAGCTGATAAAGCAAGATTTCTGGTTACGTCTGTGGGGATATTTCCAGAAGAGACTGGAATTTGAACTGGTGAATTAAATAAGGAAGATCTGCCCACATCCAATGTGGAGGGGCACCAGCCAATTGGCTGAAGGTCCTGATAGAACAAAAAGGCAAAGGAAAGGCAAATTCACTCCCTCCTGGAACTGGGATATTCATCTTCTTCTGTCTTTTGACATCAGAATCCCAGATTCCCCAGCCTGTGTACACTGAGATGTATGCCCCCACCTCCCCTCCAAAGTCATCAGGCCTTCAGTATTGGACTGAGAGTTACATGTCTGCTTCCCTGGTTCTGAGGCTTTTGGACATGCACTGAGCATACTCCTGACTCACCTTGTTCTCAAGCTTGCAGACAGCAGCTTGTCGCTGGACTTCTCAGCCTTCATAATCATGTGACCCAATTACCCTAATAGATCCTGTCTATCTGTCTGTCTGTCTATCTATCTATCTATCTATCTATCTATCTATCTATCTATCTATCT
>NC_045439.1:98246455-98248706 GCF_002776525.5 Piliocolobus tephrosceles | reverse complement strand
ATCTATCTATCTATCTATCTATCTATCTATCTATCTATCTATCTATCTATCTATCTATCTACCTACCTACCTATGTAATCTCCTATTGGTTTTATTTCTCTGGAGGACCCTGACCCAACCATTTCAAAGCTGTTCAGGAAGCCAGCACCTCAGAAACACCAAAATCTAGGAGCTTGACTCCAGCACCCAGACTGAGGTTAATGGCAAAATTCTGATCCTGGTGGTCAGTTGGTAAGAACAAGGTAAGTGTAGGCCTAGGAGGTAAGGATGCCAGACAGAAATGAAATGCTCATACCTGAACTGTAAAAGATGAGGTAGAAATGTGGTGTTTCAGGAAAGGCCAGGTTATTAGAATCAGCTTCCTTGGAGATGTTTAGACCCTTCCTATCTGAAGTCAAGTTGGAACTAAGGCTCAGGGGGGCACTGAGCCTTTTAACAGAGCTCAGATGTCACCAACTGGGGGACACACAAAGTCAGAAGCTGGACATCCTCTGGGGCTTGACCAGGGACTGAGAGGATCCAGCCACACTTTTGTTCATTCATTTATTCCTTCATTACCTCAAGCCTTACTGAGCACCTTTCTTCTGTGCTGGGTTTGTGCTAACCTTTCTTGTGGCTTGATGCAGTCACAGGGGTTTATAGTATGATAGGATCACACTATTCTATTCTACAGGGTCTCAGATATAAGTCCTCCTACCTCCTGTATTTCAAGCCCCTTGAGGGCATCATTGGGGTCTTAATAATAATTGTGTTTCTGAAAACCAGGCACACAAAAGGGTTAGTGAATGTTTACTAAAATATAAACAGTTTATTTAGTTCAAACCCTTTACTTTATAGCTCCACCTTGATCAATCTTATTTTAATTTCCAATCAAGGTTTAATACTTTCTCCCATCCTGTCCCCCTGCCTTATCCAACACATACTCACAGACAATACACACCCTGAAAACTGGGTCACTAGAATAGTTCTGGTCCCTGCTCCTGCTGCCTGGCCTCGTTCTGCTTCTGGCATCTGCTCAGGTCTTGGAACAGAGTTGGGGCTGAACCCAGGCACTGTCACAGACTGACCAGGTGTGCACATGCTCAAGGCAGTGCTAACCATGCCAGCCTCCTGCCACATTGGCCCCCTCCAAAAGGAGCATGAGAGGGGGAAGCTGAGGATGAGGGCTGAGGGCAGCTGGGCACTGGCCTGTGGGTGCCCTTTGGTGCCAGCAGCCTGGGTGCCATGGATTGCCACAGGAGGCAGACAGGTTCCTGGGTGGAAGGGGCGGGTCCCTGGTAAGGCCCCACCTTGAGGCCAGGGAGGGCCTGAAGGCTGGGGGCTGGGCTGCCAGTCCCATGGACTGGAGTGGGAACTTGTGATGCCTCTTCTGGGCCCA
The DNA here is from genome assembly GCF_002776525.5 of Piliocolobus tephrosceles. NCBI lineage: Eukaryota > Metazoa > Chordata > Mammalia > Primates > Cercopithecidae > Piliocolobus > Piliocolobus tephrosceles. Next base: position 98,247,328 of record NC_045439.1, on the reverse strand, counting down.
TCCATCGCTGCCCACAGACCAACTGGCATGCACTTCCTCCCCTCTGAGGTCCATAAAAGCCCTGGGCTCAGCCAGAGGATGGAGAGGACAGAGAGTCAACTGGATGACCAGCTGCAGAGAGAAGATACCCTCTCTGTTGGGAAGATGATGGGATGACCAGCTGCAAAGTGGAGCTACCCTCTCTACTGAAAGCTGAATATTTGTCAGGACAACCCACCTGCAGAGAGGAGCTACCCATCCAGGGCCTCTCTCCTGAGACCTGTGACACTCAAAGAGACAACCTGCCTACAGAGAGGAGCTACCCACTGTGGGTCTCCTCTGAGCTGTTCTAACATTTAATAAAGCTCCTCTTTGTCTTGCTCACCCTCCACTTGTCTGCATATCTCATTCTTCCTGGATGCAGGACAAGAACTCAGGCAAGGTGCCACCAGCCACAGAGGTTTCCAGCCAGAAAAAGCAACATCCCAAAGATCCCTTAACACATATACATAGTGAATGGTTACTACGGTCAAGCAAATTAACATATTCATCATCTCAAATAGTTTTCTTCCTGCTTCCCTCCCTCTCCCCATCCCTCCTCGCTCTCCCCCTCCCTTCCTTCCTTTCTTCTTTCCCTCCTTCCCTCCTCACTTTCTCTCTTTCTTTCTCTCTCCCTTTCTTTCTCTCTCTCTTTTTATTTCTCTTCCTTTCCTTTCTTCCTTCCTCCCTCCCCTCCCCTCCCCTCCCTTCTCCTCCCCCTCCCTCCCTCTCTCCGTCCTTCCTTCCTTCTTTTCCTCCTCACTTTCTCTCTTTTTATTTCTGTTTTCTTTCCTTTCTTCCTTCCTTCCCCCCTCCCCTCCTCTCCCTTCTCTTCCCCCCCCCTCCCTCCCCCTC
>NC_045439.1:98224269-98246355 GCF_002776525.5 Piliocolobus tephrosceles | reverse complement strand
TTCCTTCCTTCCTTCCTTCCTTCCTTCCTTCCTTCCTTCCTTCCTTCATCTGGCTTATTTCACTCAGCATAATGTCCTCTAGATTCATCCATGTTGTTGCAAATAGCAAGATTTACTTCTTTTTAAAGCCTGCATAATACTTTATTATATATACATGTGTGTATTTCCACACACACTGCAAATTCTTTATACATTTATCCATCAACTGACAATTCAGTTGTTTCCATATCTTGGTTATTGTCACTAATGCTACAATGGACATGAAAGTATAGGTATCTTTAAGAGGTGGTGGTTTTATTTGCTTTGGGTATATATTCTGTGGAGAAATTGCTGAAGCTTATGGTAATACTATCTTCAATTTCTTTAGGAACCTCCATGTGGTTTTCCCCATTGGCTGTACCAACCTACATTCCTACCAGCGGTGTACAAAGGTTCGCTCTATACCCTTGCCAATGCTTGTTATCTCTTGTCTTGTTGATAGTAGCCATCCTAACAGGTGTGAGGTCATATCTCATTGTAGTTTTGGTTTCCACATCCCTGATGATTAATGACATTAAGCATCTTTTCATATACGTGTTGGCCATTCATATATCTTCCTTGGATAGATGTCTATTCAGGTTATTTGCCCATTTTTTTTTATTGTTATACTTTAAGTTCCAGGGTACATGTGCATAACATGCAGGTTTGTTACATATGTATACTTGTGCCATGTTGGTGTGCTGCACCCATCAACGCGTCAGCACCCATCAACTCGTCATTTACATCAGGTATAACTCCCAATGCAATCCCTCCCCCCTCCCCCCTCCCCATGATAGGCCCCGGTGTGTGATGTTCCCCTTCCCGAGTCCAAGTGATCTCATTGTTCAGTTCCCACCTATGAGTGAGAACATGCAGTGTTTGGTTTTCTGTTCTTGTGATAGTTTGCTAAGAATGATGGTTTCCAGCGGCATCCATGTCCCTACAAAGGACACAAACTCATCCATTTTTATGGCTGCATAGTATTCCATGGTGTATATGTGCCACATTTTCTTAATCCAGTCTGTCACTGATGGACATTTGGGTTGATTCCAAGTCTTTGCTATTGTGAATAGTGCCGCAATAAACATACGTGTGCATGTGTCCTTATAGCAGCATGATTTATAATCCTTTGGGTATATACCCAGTAATGGGATCGCTGGGTCATATGGTACTTCTAGTTCTAGATCCTTGAGGAATCGCCATACTGTTTTCCATAATGGTTGAACTAGTTTACAATCCCACCAACAGTGTAAAAGTGTTCCTATTTCTCCACATCCTCTCCAGCACTTGTTGTTTCCTGACTTTTGAATGATTGCCATTCTAACTGGTGTGAGATGGTATCTCATTGTGGTTTTGATTTGCATTTCTCTGATGGCCAGTGATGGTGAGCATTTTTTCGTGTGTCTGTTGGCTGTATGAACGTCTTCTTTTGAGAAATGTCTGTTCATATCCTTTGCCCACTTTTTGATGGGGTTGTTTGTTTTTTTCTTGTAAATTTGTTTGAGTTCTTTGTAGGTTCTGGATATTAGCCCTTTGTCTGATGAGTAGACTGCAAAAATTTTCTCCCATTCTGTAGGTTGCCTGTTCACTCTGATGGTAGTTTCTTTTGCTGTGCAGAAGCTCTTTAGTTTAATTAGATCCCATTTGTCAATTTTGGCTTTTGTTGCCATTGCTTTTGGTGTTTTAGACATGAAGTCCTTGCCCATGCCTATGTCCTGAATGGTACTACCTAGGTTTTCTTCTAGGGTTTTTATGGCATTATGTCTAACATTTAAGTCTCTAATCCATCTTGAATTAATTTTCATATAAGGAGTAAGGAAAGGATCCAGTTTCAGCTTTCTACTTATGGCTAGCCAATGTTCCCAGCACCATTTATTAAATAGGGAATCCTTTCCCCATTTCTTGTTTTTCTCCAGTTTGTCAAAGATCAGATGGCTGCAGATGTGTGGTATTATTTCTGAGGACTCTGTTCTGTTCCATTGGTCTATATCTCAGTTTTTGTACCAGTACCATGCTGTTTTGGTTACTGTAGCCTTGTAGTATAGTTTGAAGTCAGGTAGCATGATGCCTCCAGCTTTGTTCTTTTGACTTAGGATTGTCTTGGCAATGTGGGGTCTTTTTTGGTTCCATATGAACTTTAAAGCAGTTTTTTCCAATTCTCTGAAGAAACTCATTGGTAGCTTGATGGGGATGGCATTGAATCTATAAATAACCTTGGACAGTATGGCCATTTTCACAATATTGATTCTTCCTGTCCATGAGCATGGTATGTTCTTCCATTTGTTTGTGTTCTCTTTGATTTCACTGAGCAGTGGTTTGTAGTTCTCCTTGAAGAGGTCCTTTACATCCCTTGTAAGTTGGATTCCTAGGTATTTTATTCTCTTTGAAGCAATTGTGTGTGTGTGTGTGTGTGTGTGTGTGTGTGTGTGTGTGTGTTTGCTATTGAGTTCTGTGAGTTCCTTATATATTTTGGATATTAACCTTTTATCAGATGCATGGCCCACAAATATACCCTCCCATTCTTTGGCTGTCTTTTCACTCTGTTGATTGTTTCCTTTGCTGTATAGAAGCATTTTAGTTGGATGTGGTTCCACTTGTTTAGTTTTGCTTTGTACCTGTGCTTTTGGTTGTCTCATCCAAAAAAAAAAATCATTGCCAAGGCCCATGTGAAGAAGTTCTTCTGTATGTTTTCTTCTAAGAGTTCCACGGTTTCAGGTCTTAGGTATGGGGACATTTTAACAGGAGAAAACCACAGAAGAATTCTACCTGCTCATGGTTGGGCTCTTGGTTTTGAGGTTGTGCTTCCAGCTCCACAGATCTGGTGTCTAGGAAGTGAGATCTTCCATTGCCTGAGTAGCCCCTGCGATGTCAGATGCACTCACTGAGCGCTCAAGAGTGCCATGAGTGCCATGTTTGTGAATGTATGCAAACAGCAAGCCACAAGGAGTTGTATTACTTCCCTTCCCCTCCCTTTGGGACAGTGGCTGTGTCTTATTTCTTATCTGTCTGTGGGCTCCCTAAAGTGTCTAAACCTGGGTCTCTCACATAGAAGTGCTCATTAAAGGTTTGGTGAATTAAGGTGAATCCACAGACCCCATTGGCTGAAGCACCACTCCTCCCTATCAGAACAAACCAGCTGGATCTCAGTCTTCTCCCCTGAGGAGGTTCAGAAAGACAGAGCCCCTGGGGAAGGGCTTTTTACCCCATGAGGCCCTTCCCTCTTAGCAAATGCATGCAGGTGAGTGCACCTAATAAAGCAATTGCCTTGGGAGCCACAGAGGCTGAGGCAGCCCCAGGAGAGCTTAAGTTCCCATGGTGGGCTGGGCTAATGAGGTCCTTTGGCACAGGGCCTACAACTCTGGCCTGTTCCTTGATGGGGGTTGGGGCCAGAGTTTTTGAGTCTTGTGAAAGGAATCAGTCTTCTGCAGGAAGGTCAAGGTGGATGAGTGCATATGGATGGGCAGCCAGTTGTAAGAACCCAGAGCTCTCCAAACAGGAACTGTGCTGCCAGCAGGGGTATTGGCCACACCCCAAGGCCCTCTGGCTGCTTCCTGTGTGGACATCATTTCAACTGCTCAAGCAGGCATCAACAGAGCTTCCTTGTTTTTGTTTGAAAGAAGGCCACAGACAGCGAGTTTGATACTTTCCTGGCAAGCAGAACAGGCCCAGAATGCCTTATCTAAAATTCTGAAATCAAAAGAGCTCAGAAAAGGGAAACTTTTCTTGTAACTTAATTGGCAGAAAAACCTGATCTGATCTGAACTCATTTGGCTGCAAAACTTGACCTTATCTGATGTGAGGTTATCTGTTTAGTGTGAATATTCATACATTGCACTGCAGGAATATTTATGTGTTTGATTACGAGTGCTGTCCTAGACCCTACAGTGGTGCTGTGGAACGTGCAGTATATATAAGGATGCTTTCCCTTCCCGAAGTCTGGAAAGGTCTGCATCCTGAAACATCGCTGGCCCCTAGGGTGTCAAAGGAGGGGCTGAGTGACAGGACTGAATAATTCCTGTAATTTTCCATTTATACATCAGCATTGAGGAGCGGCATGTTCATCTTCTAGCAGTCTGCTTTAGCTGCTGCCTTCTGGTGGCAAGGACAGAAGATGTTCAGGTAACTTCGGAAAAGGGACTTTACTGTCAAAGCCCCTCTTGCTGTCAAAGTTCTCATGTTAGTAAGAACTAAATGAGTTAAGGAGTTGCCATTTTTGGGAGCAGCTTTACATTCTCTCTCTCTCTCTCTTTCAATCTCACTCTTGCTCTTTTCTTTCCTCTTTATCGCCCATAAGATTTTTGCATGGTATCCATTCCCTTCTTACCTTCTTTCCTCTCTTTCTCTCTTCTCTTCTCACAGTACCTCTGCTCCTCTCTGGGCATCTCCTCCATTCTCTGCACAACCTCCCCTGTGTATTCATCATTCTGGTTGCTCATAAATTTGGCTTACACACAGCTTGTCTCTATCCACTGTATTTCCATGGCTTGCTTGCTCATACTTTTTGCCATTGTAACACTCCATCTTTCTGTGTGTCTCAACTGGACAAAGAAAATGGTTGGTGCAAAAGTAATTGCGGTTTTGGATCACGATTTTTAAATCATTACAACTAGGCTCAAACACATCTTTATTAATCAAAATAGAAACCACTACAATCAACACATTTTTTGCCAATGAGAAATAAGTTTGTTTATTTTTGCAGCATAAAAATTCATGCTTTGGGATTTGAAAAACTGTTGGAAAGCATTTTCTGCATCCTGCTGGTTGTGGAAGCATTTCCCGTGCAAAAAGTTGTGGAGATGCTTGAGGAAGTGGTACTAGGTTGGCAAGAGGTCAGGTGAATATAGCAGATGAGGCAAAACTTTGTAGCCCAATTTGTTCCACTTTTGAAGCATTGGTTGTGTGACCTGTGGTCCGGCATTGTCATGGAGAAGAATTGGGCCCTGTCTGTTGTCCAATGCCAGCTGCAGGCATTGCAGTTTTTGGTGCATCATGGAGAAGAATTGGGCCCTGTCTGTTGTCCAATGCCAGCTGCAGGCATTGCAGTTTTTGGTGCATCTCATCGATTTGCTGAGTATACTTCTCATATGTAATGGTTTCTTTGGGATTCAAAAGCTGTGGTGGATGAGACAGGCAGCAGGCCACCAAACAAGGAGCATGACCTTTTTCTGATGCAAGTTTGGCCTTGGGAAGTGTTTTGGAGTGTCTTCTCAGTCCAACCACTGAGCTGGTCATCACTGGTTATCTATAAAATCTACTTTTTGTCACACATCACAATCTGATCAAGAAATGGTTGATCGTTGTATAGAATAAGAGAAGATGACACTTCAAAATGACATTTTTTTTTTCATTTTCACTCAACTCATGAGGTACCCACTTATCGAGCTTTTTACTTTTCCAATTTGCTTCAAATGCAGAACAACTGTAGAATGGTAGACTTGAGTTCTTTGGGAACTTCTTGTGTAGCTGTAAGAGCATCATCTTTGGTGATTACTCTCCACTGGTCATTGTCAATTTCTGATGGCCGGCCACTAGCTCCTCATCTTCAAGGCTCTTGTCTCCTTTGTAAAACTTCTTGAACCACCATTGCACTATACATTCGTTAGCAGTACCTGAACCAAATGCATTGCTGATGTTGTGAGTTGTCTCAGCTGGTTTGATTTTGAACGACCCATTTTGAACTCTAATAAGAAAATTGCTCAAATTTGCTTTTTGTCTAACACATTTTACATAGTCTAAAATACACATGAAATAAATAGTAGGTAGTAAGTCAACAAAAAACCATAAAGCAAGAAATGCCCATTAAAATGATGTATAATCACATTTATTTAGGAATGTATTCCAATATCAAATGAAAAAGTCCAAAAATGTAAAAACCATATTACTTTTGCACTCACCTAATAATAGTCTAGTGTTATTTTTTTCATGACACATCTATGGAAGGACCACCCTGGTTAAGTGCTCACTCTGGTACTGTTGGCTGGGTTAAGGGAAAGGGACATGTGCCACAGAATATGGCTGCCTAAGCCTGAACTTTGAGTGGGTGCTGGGTGCTGGCATTTCACTTAGAATGGGCCATGGTTATGCAGGCTCCAAAAGTCTACTACATGTTTCAAACTCTAACATTGCTGTGGGATGCCCCATAGGACCAAAGACAGGAAATATTTCATAAAGCTTCAGTAGTCCTGGTTGTATACATTTTTTGCCATCCTCCAGTATATGCACAAATACTCCATACTTTCCAGCTACTCTAAGATTACAGGGTTCTTCTCTTAAAGACACATGCTTCTGAGAGTCACCATTGCAGATATTCCCTATCCGAATCAATGCTTGCCAATTCCCATCCAACCCCACTGTCCTAATACCTCCCACAACAGAAGAAACTGAGATCAGAGCAAATCCAAAATAGAGTTACATTCATGGAAGTCATTTGGATGAATAGACCAAAGAAAGGCAAAGAGTCAATGGCTACTAATGCTCCTGTGACCATGTTTACCATATGTACTGTATTTCAGCAGTTCTAAGAAATGCAGTTACCCAAATCGAGGAGAATGGGTTTTGCTGATGGATTGGACATCCTGGGAGTCCTTTAGTAGCACATTGAGAAGGTGGTCCTTCTGAATCTATGTGTACAGACAAAAATCCAAGAAGGAGACTAAGATTGCTAGAATCACATGCAGCCTGATCCTAGGAGGCTCCTATGACAACAAGTGCTAGCAGGCATGATACACAGTGGCACTGACAGGGCTTGGGCAGAGTGAGATCAGAGAGCAGGCATCTTGGAGCTGAGCTGGACAGGGCCCATGCTCAACTGTGCCGTCAGAAGGGGGTTGAAAGAGAATCCTCCATGCAAAGGGGATGCATGCTATGTCAGCAAGAGCTGTTTAAATAGATTTCCTTGCTGGCAGGATGCTAATGAGGTGTTAACACAAGGGAGGGAGGCAGGCGGGGCTTTCTGGAAGAAAGAACAGATCTAAGCAAGCCTTCAAAGGAGTTGGGTTAGGAGCCTGAGACAGCCGCCCTGCCCACCTGCCCTAAGTCAATCTGAAGGCTCCCCTTAAGAGAGCTGAAGAGGATAGCTTGGATGTTCTGAGAACAGCTCCTCTTGTTCTTTGTCTCACAATCTTTCAAGAATCCTCCTCCTTATTCTTTAGAAGCCAAAGTGCTCACTATTGTGTTCAGGGCCAAATTCCATCAGAGACTCTTTGTCTGCACACAGAGGTGGAAGGCGGGCTCACTCATCATTCCCCATCTTGCCTCACATCATAGAGGTGGGCTCTGGGGCCCATTCCTCCTGGAGGGACTCCATTTCCTGGGCTCCTGCTTCTTACTTGCCAGAGAAACTACAAAAGGCATACACTTCCATAGCTCTTTCCTCCAGATGGATTTAAAGTTTAAAAAAAAAATCACTTTAAACTTTCTCTTCTATGAGGCTAGCAAGATACTTTTGTTTATGTCTTTCCATTTTAAGGAAAAAAGGAGTTGGCATCTATTAGATCAAACTATATGAAAGTTCCATTTTTTTAAGTCAGAAATAATTTTATATATGTGATGTCACATAGCTCCGAATAATACATCTGCCTGGAGCTGGGCATTGGATCGACTGGAACTCAGAATGCTGGATTTTCTCAGGATGGTGTGTACAATGCACTGGCTAGAGGAACATGAGGGTGGAGAAGGAGAACTGGAATTGGAAGTTGAGAAAAATAATAATGATGATACTAGAGAGCTAGCTAGTCATAGTAATAGAGCTAACAGTTACTAGTACATATCTGGGCTCTGTAAGTCTTTATTGAATGACTGGGTATTAAGGAGAGATTGGGAAGATATGTATGGTGTGGGGAATGTGGAAAGATGTTGCTAGTTATTAATGAAGAGGAAAAATGGAAAAGCAAATGTGAGGAAGTGAGAGTGGAAAAGATGTAGTCAGGAGTCCATCTAATCAGAGGGAACTATATTGGAGAATTTCCTTCCACATATCCACATGCCCTTTCCCTGTGTGTTAGTTTCCTGGGGCTGGAGTAACATATTATCACGAACTGGGTAGCTACAAACAACAGGAATTGGGTCAGGCTCAGTGGCTCATGCTTGTAATCCCAGCACTTTGGGAGGCTGAGGCAGACAGATCACTTGAAGTCAGGAGTTCAAGACCAGCCTGACCAATATGGTGAAATCCTGGCTCTACTAAAAATACAAAAATTAGCCAGGTGTGGTATTGTGCACCTGTAATCCCAGGTACTTGGGAGGCTGAGGCAAGAGAATCGCTTGAACTCAGGAGGCAGAGGTTGCAGTGAGCAGAGATTACACCAGTGCACTCCAGTCTGGACGACAGAATAGGACCCCATCTCGAACAAAACAAAACAAAACAAAACAAAACATAAAAAAAAGAGAGGAATTTATTCTTTCACAGTTTTGGAGCCACAAGTCCAAAATCAAGTTGTCTGCAGGGACATGCTTCCTCTAAAAGCTCTAGTGCAGAATCCTTCCTTGCCTCCCTTAGCTTCTGGTGGCTGCCAGCAACTGTTGGCACTTCTTAGCTTGTGATGACATAACTCTAATCTCAGCCTCTGCCCTCATGTTGCTCTCATCCCTGTCTGTGTTCAAATTTGCCTTCTCTTACAAGGACTCCAGTCACTGGATTAGAGCTCGCCCCAATTCAGTATAATTTCATTTTAACTTAATTACATCTGTAGGAGTAAGAGCATCAGAATAAATAGCTAATGCACGCTGGGCTTAATACCCAGGTGATGGGTTGATAGGTGCAGCAAACCACCATGGCACACATTTACTTATGTAACAAACCTGCACATCCTGCACATGTATCCTGGAACTTAAAATTAAATTTAAAAAAATTACGTCTGTAAAGATTCTATTTCTACATAAAGAAACATTCATAGGTTCTGGGTGGACATGAATTTTAAGGCGATACTGTTCAATTCAGTACACCCTCCTAGTCAATGTCAGCATAATACTAATTTATTCACTTATTAATGTATTTAACAAAATTTTCTGAACATCTACTCTCTGCCAGGCATGGTGTTAGATGCTGGAGACACATGTTGAATAATGCAAGGTCCTTCTCCATAAGGATCTCACCAACTAATTAAAGAAACAGATGTGCCGACAGGAAAGCTTAGTACAGGTTTATGGAGCCAATGACTGGACCCTGTTCCTAAGGCCTAGGTGAGGAAGGAGTCAAGTCTGCCATGAAAGAGCACTGGTCAGGGTAGGTTTCACAGAACAGATGGTGCTTGTGTTGAATTTTCTTGAAATCATCAAAGGGGTTTGCAGGAGGGACAAAGGGGAAGGTGCTCTAGGTGGTGGGCACAGTGTGTGCAAAGGCTGGGGACCTTGAAGCCGCCTCTTATGTTTGGGAGTTCTGCAGGTGCTTTGAGGCTGACGCTAGCTACAGCAGGGGTATAGGACCCTCTCATAGGGAGAAAGAGACATGATATGGGAGGCGTGATTACCCTGAAGCCCAGCAATGGGTCACATGGTGGCGCCAATAAGCCTTAACAGGGGGCAGGGTAGCAGTTGGGCTAGAAGCTCCCGTCCTTAAACTGGTTGCTTTTGGCATCATTTGCCTGGCCAGTTGACCCTGAAAAAGAAAAGACAAAACAAGAAGAAAAGAGGGAGGGAAGCTGTGTGGTCATTTAGTTGTCATGACACTCTCATTTTACAGACTGGAATACTGAGGTACAGAGAGGTTAAATGGTTTTCCCTAAATGACAAGCAAATAAATGGCAGAGGGTCAAACCTCAATGACTGAACTTCCTCTGTGGATTGTTCCCAGTGTTCTACACTGCCTCACAAGGAAAGCTGATACGGAAAGAAAAGAACCCACAGTTATCAAACAGGCCAATTAAAAGGCAATTATTTTTATTACACCATGAGTCTTTGCCTTACCTGAGGATTTGCCACCCTGTTATGTTTAACTAGCAGCCCCCTAATAACAGCCTCCCCTTAACAATGTTCCTTCTCGGTATTTAAATGTGCCCTGATAGATCACAACTTGCTTATTTTAGGAAATGACAGCAGTGGAAAACTATCAACAAAGTGTTAAAAGCTGCCACCAATTAAAGGCTAACCAGAATTGAAGCAGTATTAGTGCTTCAAGGGAATTATAACCACAGTCGACAAGAAAATGTGATTTCTTTTCTCTTTTTTATTTTCTTTTTTGAGACGGAGACTTGCTCTTTTGCTGAGGCTGGAGCACAGTGGCGCAATCTTTGCTCACTGCAACCTCCGCTTCCCAGGTTCAAGCAATTCTCCTGCCTCAATCTCCTGAGTAACTGGGATTACAGACAGTGGCCACCATGCCCAGCTAATTTTTGTATTTTTAGTAGAGATGGGGTTTCACTATGTTGGCCATGCTGGTCTCAAACTCCTGATCTCAGGTGATCCATCTACCTCAGCCTCCTAAAGGGTTGGGATTACAGGCATGAGCCACTGCACTCAGTCAGAAAATGTGATTTCATTAAAAAACATCTGTGTTAACTGTGGATGCCTCCTTCACCCTGGGTTCCACCAGGGCTACCTCTTAGAGTGAACTTGTTTAAAGGAAATTTGGATCCAAAGTATACAAAATGTGCAATAGTTGAACAGATGTAATTTTTCAGAAACATGCCACTGGTGCACAGTGAGGCAGAGCATCCCAGCCATTTGCCAACAACAACCATCCGCAAGCCTCTGGCATCATACAGAGGTGCCTTGGCTCTGGTGGTTGTGTTAGCAAAAAAGGGGCCTTGGTTGGAACTGGTGGCAGTTGAACTTGCCCCCAGTATGGTCAAAACCCTAAGGACCCCAAACACATGTAGGGCCTTTGGAACAGACAACCAAATTACCTCAAGAAGGCTGTATGCACTAGGGAAACCTCAAATAGGATTATTCTAGAGTAAGGATGGTTCTTTGCTTCTAAAGTGGAATAAAGAGTAGAAGAAACTGCTCTGATGTAAATCAGGAATAAAAAAGCTCCAAGTTCAAGTCCTTGCTCTGTGCTATCTCAATGGCACTGGGCAAGTCCTTATACCTCTCTTGATCTTTCTTCTCTCACCTGTTAAATGAGCAGATAGAATTAGATGCTTCTTCTTACCCCTCCCAGCTCTGATATTTTATGATCAGTGACCAGGTAGGCGTAAGGTCAAAGGTCTTCACACAGAGCAGCCTGGTTAGGAGCTGAATCTGGATCTGTCTTGGCAAGATTTAGATAGGACTGATATTGAGGCTGCTGGCCAGCATGGGGACACAAACTACCATGGCTTTTTCAACTTAAGCCTGGGAGGAAGCGATCAATACAAGTCAGATGGAAAAGGACATAAGCATCAGGGGAAATGTTATTGGCAAAGGAAGACACTTAAACTCGTGCAACTGGAAACTATAAGACAAGGACAATGAGGCCTTAAAACCAAGCAATAGCATCAGCAGTCTGCACTTGGCTGGCTTCACCGAGCTTCGACAAAAGAGGGAAACGGGGAGGTGCAAGGGGTGCTAAACCCCTTCCTCGTTCGATTGCCAGGATGTGATGCCATGAGGTGACTTCCCTGCACTGTAATACACGGCTCTTTTCCCTCTACGACTCCCCCACCATACCTCCTTGACCCTCAGTAGGAATTACAGAGTATATGACTTTAGGTATTGAGCAAAAGACGTTTTAATTATTGGAAGCTATCATTCCCTGTGATTCTCAATGATACAAGGATAGAAAGAGGCCTGCTTTTAATTAACTGCCACAGGCCAATTCCAGAGTCAAGAAGAACTGAGTAAGTTCCTCATCTAAGGTCATATAGTGGGATAACTGAGAAACCTAAGGGACATGCATTCCCACTATTAGGAACAGTGACACTCACAATGTTAACAGCTCTCATATATACAGCCATCATCTACTCTGTACCAAGCAGTGTGCTAGGTGGTTTACATTTGTTGAGGGAGGCAGCTATTTTTAGGCTGCAGGCAGCCTGAGTTTGCTGCTCCCAACTGTGCAAACATTCTGTTAAAGAGAAAAAAGGAGGCTTATTATTATTATTATTTTAAGGAAAGCACTTTGTTGGGGTTGATGGTCAGGAATTATGGACTTGGGTAGGTAAGTGTGGACTGAGATTAAGAAAGAGTGAAAATACTGCTGAATAAAACAACAGGCCTAAGAAGAGTGAATGGGAGATAGCATCTGCCTAAAAGGAAAGACGGAGAATGGCTCAGTAGAAGTAGTCAAGGACACAGGAGAAAGAAGACCTTATGATATGTACCTGTGGTGACCTTTATGCCATCATCTAACACATCTGCAATGTTACCTTGATGGTTATCAGTGGAGGGGGTGGGGGAAGGAGTTCCACAATTAGGTAATATTTGAAGACATCTTTGGTTGTCATGATTAGGGTGAGGGATGCTACTCCCATCTAACGGATGGAGACCAGAGATGTTTCCAAACATCCTACATTGCACAGGACAGCCTCACAACAAACAATTATGCAGCCCCAAATATCAGTAGCCCCAATGTTGAGAACCCTTTAAGGAATAAGGAGAAAAGGCTGTTTCAGACTGAGGCAGAACTGGGCAGTGAGAGGAGAGCAGCTGTAAGTTTGAGTCATCTGGCAGGATGACTGGGAATCCACCAAAAAGGAGAGCATAGAAGAAGCAGAAATAGGAATGTGGTGCAAGAAGTGACAGCATGGGTCAGGCGCGGTGGCTCATGCCTGTAATCCCAGCACTCTTGGAGACCAAGGTGAGTGGATCACCTGGGGTCAGGAGTTCGAGACCAGCCTGGCCAACATGATGAAACCCCATCTCTACTGAAAATACAAAATAATAGCGGGCACCTGTAATCCCAGCTATTCTGGAGGCTGAGGCAGGAGAATCACTTGAGCCCAGCAGGCAGAGGTTGCAGTGAGCTGAGATCGTGTTATTGTACTCCCGCCTGGGCAACAAGAGCGAAACTCTGTCTCAAAAAAGAAAGAAAAGAAAAGAAATGACAGTGCAGCCTAAGTGGCCACTGCCTTGGCTCCAAGAACCCTGGGAACCAAGGATATGGTGCCGGACTTCATCCTCCTCGTAGGGTGGGTGAGCTCCTTCTATTTTGTGTATGGAAAGTTTGACTCCTGAACAACTTTTAAAGGTTGAGGACACTGGCTTAAATACATCTTTAATACATATTGTCTTTTTCTTACCTTCACAAAAGCGCTGTGCATAGGTTTATCAGCCCTATTTTAGAGTGCAGACAGACAGGCTTAGAGTAGTAGTAGGTTGGATTAGTAGGTTGGTGACCACACAGCCAGCCCAAGTTAGAGCTGGAAGTTTACCCAGGTCTATCTAACTGCAAAGCCTGAGCTGTCCATTATCCCAATATGGCCCCAGTGGCACTGAGGGATGTGTACATGTGTTTTCACATAGGGCTTCACGCAGACACTGGCTTTGAGCAGCGTTCTATATGTCAGCAGTGAGTTTCCAAACCACTTGCATGTTTGGCAGATAATTAGCAAAATTTTGTGGGAACACACTAGGTAGGATTATTAAGTTTTGGGTGTCTTATGGAACCACCAGATTGATTTTTACTGTGAAGTTTATGTGAGGATATCATCTCCAAGTCTAGCTTTTTTCTTTTCTTCTATCTCTAAATTACATTCTCACCTTCATACAATTGGTGGTCAGGCAAATTTATTCTCAGGAAATAAAGCCCGTGCCAGGAAATTCTTAGGAGGATCCTTTTTCTATGGGGGAATGATGTGACATGTGTTGACTGGGGTCCAGGGCTGAGTCCATTAATGGAGGTGTAGTGCAGCCCCACCCTCTATCCTGAAGACTGGGCATGGAGTCCTCTTGGGAATTTGGAAGGCCAGCTGCTTGCAATGTCCAGATCTGGCTATCATGTCAAAGTCTGATTGACATCAGAATTAATCAGAAAAATTGCTTCACCAACCTATATCAACTCTGCACACTGTTCCACAAGGCTGACATAGGTATCCAGCTATCCAGCACTGGTGGTAGTTTCCATATTGGCTCCAGTGAAATCTCATGCTCTACTTTGGTTACAGACTTCTACAAAATGCTTTTAGGTCCATAGTCATAATGCTAACCATTCACTAGAATAGTAATTTAATTCTTCAATACACTTATCATGAAAGATAAGTAATGCAAACCTATTCATAGTGTTTTCAAATGAGTCTGTCTTTTATTGATCACGACATCAACCAAAAACATTTGGAAAACTGCAGTATGTGTATACACAGGTACAGGTTTGAAGATTTTTGGCAGTAAGTCCTCTCTGGGACTGTCTCCCTTCATTGTTCACCCTCAGTCCTCACAGCCTGCGGGTTGAGAACTCCATGGTGGGGTTCAGCTCTGAAAACCCGCAACTCTTCCCTTCCCCAAACTGAAAGTGGGTTGTGGGACCTGAAAAGTTAAGTGACTGGTTTGTGTTATTCATGCTTTGCAACATTAATGATGTATGATTGTTCTCAAACTTTGATTCTTCTTAATACTTCTGAATCTAGATAAGAAACAGTGTTAGGAGAATAGATACAGATAACATCTTCTCTCTTGCTATAGTGAATCTTTGTAAGTATTAATGCAGATACATTCCTAGTTCTCTCCAACTCTCCCCTCCCTCATGTCTTATCTCCTTATACCATACTCTAGGTTTCTCAATATTGATACTCTTAACATTTTAGTTCATATACTTCTTTGTTGTTGGGGCAGTGGGTGCTGTCCTGTGCATTGTAGGATGCTTAGCAGCATGCCTGGGCTCTCCCACTAGATGCCAGAAGCACCTTCCCAGTAGTGACAACAAAAAATGTTTCAAGATCTTGCTAAATGTCCCCTGGAAAGCAAACTTCCCCCCAGTTAGGAAACACTGCCATAGTGGATTGGCCTTCTATAGTCACTTGCTTGATGTAAGCCATAAAAACTAAACCCTTTAAATAAGAGTTTTTAATTTCCAGGGTTAGCTGATCTAAAAACAAAGCATATGTTAGAAAGAGCATTGCACTTGGAGTAAGTAAAACCTGGACTTGAATCTAGATTCTGCCATATATTAGCTAGGTAAGTGAAATTCTCTCAGTTTCAATCTCTACTGTAAAATGTGGGTAATAATATTCACTTTGCTTGGATGTTATGAAGATTAAATAAAATACTAGAGGTAAAGCATCTAGCACTATGCCTGGCACAGAGCAGGCACCCAGTGATAACTGGATTCAGAACTAGATTCATCCCACTCAATGTGTTGCGTGTCACCATCCTTGTCCTAATATTGTGCTAGATAAAGCTTATTTAAAGAGTGCATATTTCTAGAAATTTGCTAATATAATTACAAAAAACTGATTGCTGAAGACCATTATTTCAAAGTGAAACTGAAGACTGCTTATCTCATGTAGTCTTAATAATGGACCAAAACTACAAGAAAATTTAGTTGGTTAAGTCAAGTTAGGTTACAGGACTTGGGGAATTTCCTGAGCTAATGACTGACTGACATGGGAGTCATATCCAGCCATGGTAGATGACCACGACCTTGACCTGCATATCACTGGGTGTTTAATTCATGGAACTGTGGGTAGTGTAAGAGTGGGATACTTCACAGAGCGATTCCATACACTTGTATGAAACTCCTGGAAAGTGCCCATTATACCCAGGAAGCTCCTGTGCCAGCTCTCACCCCAAACCTTCAAGGTAAAAGACACATCTTGCATTTTCTAGAGATAGGAGGGCTGAGTTCTTCCCTGCAGTCCAGGGAGGCCCTGTCTCAATTTGGCTTTCTGGGTATAAGCCTGGTATATTGGAGCCTCAGGTTGCCTTCAAGACAACTGTGAATGACATGGCTGGTGGTACTATTTAAATAATGAGACCACCTGAATCCCCAGTCTTCAGTGGAGTAGACAGAAATATAGTATGGAAGTAGAATGGTCACAGGATGCACAAAGGGGGCAAAATAGAAAGAACATGGATTTTGTAGACAGGAAGATTTGATTCGAACTGGCCTCACTGCTTACCTGTTGGGTGATGTGGGGTGCTTACCCACTTTGAGCTTTGGTTTTCCAATGTGTAAAGCTGACATCCAGGGTAAGTTTTGAGGTTTGGAGGCAGTGTAGGCAAAGCGCGTGACGCAGCATGTCCCACACAGTGGGACCCAATACATAGGAGTTCCTAATACCATTATTGCTACTCCAATGATTGCTTTTCAAACAAAAAAATTAGTGTGATGCTTGTTCAACAACTTTTTTTTTTTTTTTTTTTCTGATGTAGTGATTTCTCACTGTGACAGACTTTTAGCAAACACATCCAGAGGAACTCATGTTTAGTTATGCATTTTTGTGCTGCCTTTAACCAAACAAGACAAGTGCCTGACATTGGCACTGAACAGAAAAATCTGGGGCATGTGGACACCAAAGCAAGCCAACAAAAGATCATGTTAGAGAGGCTGTGAAGCCAACTTTGTGGTGACCTTAATCATGCTGACTCTCAACTCCTCTCCCAGTTCTGTGTTTCTCTCTAACTCAAGCTCCTACCTGCAGCTCTCCTGTCAGCCATCTCCAGATCCCACACTACAGAGAATCCCTTTACAAAGACTTTTATCTCCCAGAAGCAGATTGTTCAGCCCGAGAGCATTAATAGATGGATTGGAGGTAAACTCTGGCTCTCCATGTACATCTGATACATTTTTTAACAACTTCAGGTTATTACTTCTGAAAACTATAATTGACTAGTTCTGTCAAAGCACATAATATCTCAGGCTCTAGCTTCTCCCTTTTTGTTGACAGAAAGGCATTTGTCAAGTTCCGAATATGTTTGTTTCTCAGCTTTTCTCTACTATTCTTATGACTTGGAAGGCATAAATGAACGCTTAAGCATTAAAGGAAAGCATTGTATTCCGACTCATTTTTAAAAGGAATAGGGCCATGGAAAGGAAGAAACCCTTTTGTCTGAATTTATAACAGCTTCGGGAGCCACCTGGGGCTGTACTCCCTCATTTGTAGGGAGAGTCCTGACTGGGTTGATGCAGTGAGGGCTACTGTAAGATTCACGCTTAAGACATTTAAAGAGTTGGAAGCTTCCTCTTCATTTTTTTTTAGTATTTTACTGTGAAAAATTTCAAACACTTAGCAAAGTTGAAAGAATTTCAAAATTGAAAGAATACCCTTATACCCACCATTCAGCTTCTACCACTACAATCTGTATATTCACTTTATCAGATATCTGCCTAGTTATCCGTCTGTCTATCCACCTATTAATTCATCTAATTTTTGGTGCATTTCAAAGTCAAGTACAGTATCAGTATACTCTCCCACCAATATTTCAGCTTTTATATTATCAGCTCCAGTTCAACATTTATTTACAGTATATTCTTCCTTTGAAATAAAATTTATATACAATGAAATGCATGAATCTTGAGGGTACATGAATTTTGACTAATGCATATACAAAAGCAAAATTAGATACTTGCCCATACCGGCCAGAATGGTTATAATTTAAAATGATTGAAAACAACAAACTTGGCAAGATTTTGGAACAACTGAAATTCTCATACATTGCTAGTGGAAGTAAAAATGGTACAACATCTTTGGAACAAGGTCTGTCAGTTTTTTATAAACCTGTATCTACTTCATGATGCCCAAATTTCTATAAAGATTCTGAACTTTGCTGTCATCTTAGGAATTTCCATTGTCAGTCCACCATTGCTACTGTCCTCCAGGGTTAATGACTGTTTTAGTTACTTTCCACCATGGATTAATTTTGCCTGTTCTTGAACTTCACATCAATGGAATCTCACAGTATGGACTCTTTTGTTAGAGACTTTTGCCACTCAGAATAATGTCTTGGAGATCTATCCAGGATGGTGCGGGCAGCAGTAATCCACTCCTTCTTATTGTGGGGTATTGCACCAATGTATGAATATATCCCCATATATTTATCCATTCTCCCATTGATGCACACCTGGGCTGCTTCCAGTTTAAGATTATTATGAATAAAGCTGCTGTGAGTATCATTGCACAAGTCTTGTTCTGTATATTATTTTAACATCTCTTATGTAAATGCCTGATAGTGGAATTACTGGGTCATAAAGTAGGTGCGTGTTTATTAGAAACTGAAAGATCTTTACCAAAGTTATTGTACCATTTTATATTCTCACTAACATTGTATAAGAGTTTCAGTTGTTCCACAATCTTGCCAATATTTGGTGTTGTCGGTCATTTTTAACAGTAATCATTCTGACAAATATGTACAGGTGTCTAATTATGATTTTAATTCACATTTTTCTGATGACTAATGATGTTAAGCTCTTTTTTATCTGCTTTTTGGTCATACATACATCTTATTTTGTGAAGTATTAAAATATTTCCTCCATTTTTAATGACTTATCTTATTATTGGTTGTAGAGTTTATTTATATTCAGGATAATATTGTTTGTCAGATAAATGATTTAGAAATATTTATTCCCAATCTGAAGCTTGTCAAAGCATTTCCTTAATAGTGTCTTATGATAAGCAGTTTTTAATTTTGATGAAATCAATTTTTAATGGCAATTGTTTTTTGTGAATTAAGGAACTTTAGCCTATTCTCAAATCTTTTATGTTTTCCTCTAAAATATTTATGATTTTATCTTTTACATTTGTGTCTATGATAAGTCTTGAATTAATTTTTGTGTTTGTTGTGAGGCAGGGGTTGAGATCCATTTTTTCCTATAAGGACATCTGGTTATCTGGTATAAAAAGACATTTCTCTTACTATTTAATTTCTTTGACTCCCTTGTCAAAAATTAAATGACTGTAAAATGTGAATTTATTTCTGGGCTCTCTGTTTTGTTCCATTGATTAAGATTGAGGTTCATTTTTGTTTTGCATATATGTATTCAAATGCTCCAGCACTATTTGGAAAAAAGACTATCCTTTCTTCATTGAATTCCCTTAGTACGTATGTCAAAAATCAATTGACCATATGTGTTTGGGTCCATTTCTGGACTTCCTATTCTGATCAATGATCTATATGTCCATCTTTCACTAATTCCACACTGTCTTCGTTACTGAAGCTTTACAGCAAGTCTTGAAATCAGTAGTGTAAGAATTCCGAAGTTTGTGTTTTTCAAGATTGCTTTGGATGTTCTATGTCTTTGCATTTCCATTAAAATTTTAATGACAACTTGTTAATTCTTACAAAAATAGCATGCTGGGATTTTTGATGGAGAATTATATTTATAGATTATTTTGCGAAGTACTGACATCTTAATAATATTGAGTATTGAGTCTTCTAATACATAAACATATTATACATTTTCATTTATTTAAATATCCTTTAATTTTTCTCTTTTTTAGTTTTTAATGTACACATCTTGCACATCTTAAAATCTATTATTGAGTGTTTTACACAGTTTGCTGTACTTGTAATTTAAAGTTTGGATTTTGTATTCTAATTGTTTACAGCTAGAATATAAATATACAATTGACTTTTGTATATTACCTTTTATTTGTGATCTTACTGAATTCATTCAGTTTAATTAATTAGTTTATAGATCCCTTGAGGTTTTATATGTATTGCCATATAGAAATAGAGGCACTTTTACTTATTTTTTACTTTTATGCTTTGAGCTTATTTTTCTTACTTTAGTCCAAAGGCTAAGACATCTAGTACAGTGCTGACTAGAGGTAATCTGAATGAGCCTTTTTCCTGATCTTAAGGTGGAAGGATTCACTATTTCATTATTAATATGATGTTAATTTTTGTTTGTTTTGTAATGCCCCTTATCAGATGAAAAAGCTCACTTCTAGTCCAAGATTGCTGAGAGTTTTTATACTGAATGGCTGTTGAATTTTCTTTACACTTCAGGGTCTACCTCTCTTGTACTCTCCTTCCTTGGATTCCCCCTTTGCAAATCTATTGAATGAGAAAGAGTTTCATTATGTTGCTTTTGTTTTCATTTAGCTGGTTACTTGGGATATTTACTGATTACTTATTTTATCTCCTTTTCTGTAAAATTCTGTCCACTATTATATTGGTTTGTTTTTTACTGACTTATTGAAATTACTATTTATTTATATAAATTAATATAGATATTTAATTATTCTATATGAAGAAAATATTATTTTCTTTTTTCACTTAATATTTTCAAATTTGCAGTCTATAAATACAACTGTGATTTTTCTTTTCTTTTTTTTTTAATTTCTTTTTTTTTTTTATTATACTTTATGTTCTAGGGTACATGTGCATAATGTGCAGGTTTGTTACATATGTATACCTGTGCCATGTTGGTGTGCTGCACCCATCAACTCGTCAGCACCCATCAATTCATCATTTATATCAGGTATAACTCCCCAATGCAATCCCTCCCCCCTCCCCCTCCCCATGATAGGCCCCAGTGTGTGATGTTCCCCTTCCCGAGTCCAAGTGAGCTCATTGTTCAGTTCCCACCTATGAGTGTTTGGTTTTCTCTTCTTGTGATAGTTTGCTAAGAATGATGGTTTCCAGCTGCATCCATGTCCCTACAAAGGACGCAAACTCATCCTTTTTTATGGCTGCATAGTATTCCATGGTGTATATGTGCCACATTTTCTTAATCCAGTCTGTCACTGATGGACATTTGGGTTGATTCCAAGTCTTTGCTATTGTGAATAGTGCTGCAATAAACATATGTGTGCATGTGTCTGTGTAGTAGAATAATTTATAATCCTTTGGGTATATACCCAGTAGTGGGATGGCTGGGTCATATGGTACATCTAGTTCTAGATCCTTGAGGAATTGCCATACTGTTTTCCATAATGGTTGAACTAGTTTACAATCCCACCAACAGTGTCAAAGTGTTCCTATTTCTCCACATCCTCTCCAACACCTGTTGTTTTCTGATTTTTTAATGATTGCCATTCTAACTGGTGTGAGATGGTATCTCATTGTGGTTTTCATTTGCATTTCTCTGATGGCGAGTGATGATGAGCATTTTTTCATGTGTCTGTTGGCTGTATGAATGTCTTCTTTTGAGAAATGTCTGTTCATATCCTTTCCCCACTTTTGGATGGGTTTTTTTGTTTTTTTCTTGTATATTTGTTTGAGTTCTTTGTAGATTCTGGAAATTAGCCCTTTGTCAGATGAGTAGATTGCAAAAATTTTCTCCCATTCTGTAGGTTGCCTGTTCACTCTGATGGTAGTTTCTTTTGCTGTGCAGAAGCTCTTTAGTTTAATGAGATCCCATTTGTCAATTTTGGCTTTTGCTGCCGTTGCTTTTGGTGTTTTAGACATGAAGTCCTTGCCCATGCCTATGTCCTGAATGGTACTATCTAGATTTTCTTCTAGGGTTTTTATGATATTAGGTCTAACATTTAAGTCTCTAATCCATCTTGAATTAATCTTCGTATAAGGAGTAAGGAAAGGATCCAGTTTCAGCTTTCTACTTATGGCTAGCCAATTTTCCCAGCACCATTTATTAAATAGGGAATCCTTTCCCCATTTCTTGTTTCTCTCAGGTTTGTCAAAGATCAGATGGTTGTAGATGTGTGGCATTATTTCTGAGGGCTCCGTTCTGTTCCATTGGTCTATATCTCTGTTTTTGTACCAGTACCATGCTGTTTTGGTTACTGTAGCCTTGTAGTATAGTTTGAAGTCAGGTAGCGTGACGCCTCCAGCTTTGTCCTTTTGACTTAGGATTGTCTTGGCAATGCGGGCTCTTTTTTGGTTCCATATGAACTTTAAAGCAGTTTTTTCCAATTCTGTGAAGAAACTCATTGGTAGCTTGATGGGGATGGCATTGAATCTATAAATAACCTTGGGCAGTATGGCCATTTTCATGATATTGATTCTTCCTATCCATGAGCATGATATGTTCTTCCATTTGTTTGTGTCCTCTTTGATTTCACTGAGCAGTGGTTTGTAGTTCTCCTTGAAGAGGTCGTTTACATCCCTTGTAAGTTGGATTCCTAGGTATTTTATTCTCTTTGAAGCAATTGTGAATGGAAGTTCATTCCTGATTTGGCTCTCTGCTTGTCTATTACTGGTGTATAAGAATGCTTGTGATTTTTGCACATTAATTTTGTATCCTGAGACTTTGCTGAAGTTGCTTATCAGCTTAAGAAGATTTTGGGCTGAGACGATGGGGTTTTCTAAATA
>NC_045439.1:98191848-98219269 GCF_002776525.5 Piliocolobus tephrosceles | reverse complement strand
TGTGAGGTGTGGGGTGTCAGACTGCCCCTAGTGGGGGATGTCTCCCAGTTAGGCTACTCAGGGGTCAGGGACCCACTTGAGCAGGCAGACTGCCCCTTCTCAGATCTCAACCTCCATGTTGGGAGATCCACTACTCTCTTCAAAGCTGTCAGACAGAGTCGTTCGCGTCTGCACAGGCCTCTGCTGCTCTAGCTGAGCCCTGTCCCCAGAGGCGGAGTCTACAGAGACAGGCAGGTTTCCTTGAGCTGCTGTGAGCTCCACCCAGTTAGAGCTTCCCAGCAGCTTTGTTTACCTACTTAAGCCTCAGCGATGGTGGGCGCCCCTCCCCCAGCCTCACTGCTGCCTTGCGGTTAGATTGTGGCAGACTGCTGTGTTAGCAAGGAGGGAGGCTCTCTGTGCGTGGGACCCTCCCGGCCAGGTGTGGGATATATTCTCCTGGTGTGCCGGTGTGCTTACAGTGCAGTATTGGGGTGGGAGCTACCCGATTTTCCAGGTGTTGTGTGTCTCAGTTCCCCTGGCTAGGAAAAGGGACTCCCTTCCCCCTTGCGCTTCCCAGGTGAGGCGATGCCTCGCCCTGCTTCAGCTCTTGCTGGTCAGGCTGCAGCAGCTGACCAGCACCCATTGTGTGGCACTCCCGAGTGAGATGACCCCAGTACCTCAGTTGAAAATGCAGAAATCACCGGTCTTCTGTGTCGCTCACGCTGGGCGATGGAGACTGGAGCTGCTCCTATTTGGCCATCTTGCTCCGCCCCACAACTGTGATTTTTCAAGAAGAAATACAACATACTACCTCCACATGTTCTCACTCATAGGTGGGAATTGAACAATGATATCACTTGGACACAGGAAAAGGATCATCACACACCAGGTCCAAGACCAAAAGGGGCATCCCACGTATGCAAGACTCCTTCAGCATTCAAAAATCAATTAGCAGAATCCACCGTCAGAATACACTCAGGCCACCGCCTCGCAGCGTTGGCTCCTTGCTGGGGCGCCTGGGCCGACTGGAGCGCAGCTGAGCAGCCGACAGAGCCGGGGTAGCTTCAACAATGGAGCCCCCGGGCGTGGCCGCCGGCGCCCCCGCCGCTGCTTCAGCGCCTGTTCCCTGCTCAGGATCGGGCTCCGATCAAGGAGCTGCAGCTGGCTCGGGGCTGCGGCCGGGACACACACACCGAAAATATTATTTTCAAGTCTGTTTTTGTCTTTTAAACTGTAGAATATTTTAATATTGATGTATTAAAATATTTTTTAGTTAATTAATTTTTTTTGAGACATAGTCTCACTCTGTCACCCAGGCTGGAGTGCAGTGGTGTGATCTCTGCTCACTGCAGCTTCCACCTGCCAGGTTCAAGAGATTCTCCCACCTCATCCTCCCGAGTAGCTGGGATTACAGGGGCACACCATCATGCCTGGCTAATTTTCTCATTTTTAGTAGAGACAGGGTTTCCCCATGTTGCCCAGGCTGATTTTGAACTCCGGAACTCAGGTGATCCACCTGCCTCGGCCTCCCAAAATGCCGGGGTTACTGGTGTGAGCCACTGGCCTGGCCAGATGTAGTAAAATTTATCAATTTTTCCTCTTATGGCCTACATGATTTGCATCATCTTTAGAAAACATTTTTGCATTTCCAAGACTAGAATAAAGCCACAGCAGGAACATTAAGTAGAAAACCTGTGAGATGTGGCCAAATAAGTCCGAGAGGAAAATGTAGCTTAAGTGCATTTATTAGTTAGCAAGAAATCAAATCTTAGTAAACAAAGTTTCTCACTCAAGAAGCTAAGAAAAGAATACTAACGACTCTATCTCCTCCATGGAATAATAAATTAATTTAAAAAAAAGTCAAGCAATGCAATAAGTAAATTTGGTAAAAAAATCTAAAGTTGTTTCTTACAAGGACCAGTGAAATAGACAAATTTTTGGCATCTACTTAATGAAAGATGAGCTATGACGTAAAAAATCAATTGCATTTAAAAAGGAGATAAAACTACAGATGAATTGAAAATTACAAGTGAATACTAATTGTGTTGCAAATATAGATAAAATGCATACTATTTTTCAAGAAAATATTCTTCACCACATTGGCTTATGAAATAGGAAATCCAAGTATAGAATAAATATAGAAGAAAGTTTAAAGGTAGTTAGAAATTTGTCTCTAAAAATGACGCTAGGCCTAGGCAACTTTGTAAATTAGTCCTAGAAAACATTTAAAAGAAAGGTAGTTCCTGTATTACATAAACTTTTCTAGAGACTATAAAGATATGGAAAACCAGGTAGCTCACTTAAGAGGCTCACTTCACTCCAATACCAAAACTTGATAATGATAGCATGTGGGAAATAATAGTAGTTCAGTCTTATTTGTAAAAATAGACACAAATCACTTTGGGAGGCCAAGGCGGGCAGATCACGAGGTCAGGAGATCGAGACCATCCTGGCTAACACGGTGAAACCCCGTCTCTACTAAAAATGCAAAAAATTAACCAGGCGTGGCAGTGGGCGCCTGTAGTCCCAGCTACTTGGGAGGCTGAGGCAGGAGAATGGTGGGAACCCGGAAGGCGGAGCTTGCAGTGAACTGAGATCGTGCCACTGCACTCCAGACTGGGCGACTGAGCAAGACTCTGTCTGAAAAAAAAAAAGAAAAAAAAATAGACACAAATACATTAAATGATACATTATCAAATTTATTTCACTGATATGTTAAAAGGAAAATCTACCTTTACAAAGAAAAACTTAAAAGATAAATAATTATTAGAAAAATTACTTAGGTAAATAATTGCACTAATAGACAAGGGAAAAGTTATTTGCTTAAGCCAATGCACATAAAAAACAAATATGTGTTCTAATTCAACATCCATTTCAAACAAATACAAAACTCATTAATCAAAAAAAGCCTCTTAGAAAACCAGAAATAGAGAGCAACTCCCTTTATGAGATTAAGGAATCTGCTGGAAACATTAGCAGTGTACTTGAAGCCCTATATGATGAAGACAGGAAAGAAGAAAGGTTATAAATATCAGAGAAGCAGAGACAAAAGTATCCTTTTTATGAGCAGACAATATAATCCTCTGCCTAGGCTACTGGCAAATATTAGAACTAACAAATAATTTAGTAATATGATTTAAGATTCACAAACAAAAATAGATGATTTAGAGAGCAAGTAAGTGAAAATCATATATTGTGAGAAATGCAAACCTTTATTGAAGGATGTAAAACAAAAAAAGCCTGAAGGAATGAAAGATATAACTCAATCTTGATTAGAAGATGTGGTGTTGGAATGATGAGAACAGAACCCAAATTTATCCATAATGTCAATGCAATCCCAATAAAATCTTAAAGGGTTTTCATGGAACTTGACACATTGACAATCAAGTACATAGAAAAGGGGAAAAATGTAGAGCCAAGGTAACTTTGAGAATGGACAATGAAGGAAACATGTCTCACTAGCAGAGTTGGATTTCTCATGAAACTAACAAACTTGAATAATTAGGATTCTTCACTTGCCTGGCCCCTCTCTACGTCCTGGGAGGCATGTGGCTATGTGCTGATATCTTATGGTCTTATGTTTTTGTAAAAGTTGCCAAAATAAGATTTCCCAAGCACGTTTCTTTTTTGGCTCTGCCTTCCATGCAGTCATACTTGAACTTGTGTCCCACGTTTGAGTAGTAGCAGAAAGGGCTCAGGCTAGGTGGTGGCACCATGGTAGTTGCTGGGGGCTTCGGCTACATTGGATGGCTTAGCATTAACCAAGTCATACACAGAAGTGCTAGAAACTCTATACATCTATCCCAATCTCAACTTCCCCTTGGCCAGAATCTAAACACATTGCTAAAGCTGTGTTATATGCTTGCAATGATATTTCCAGAACTCAAAATTCATTTTAAAGAGAGAAACCAGAAAGCAAGTGAGATGAAAAATTTATTTGTAAAGTTGATAAAGCACAAATACACTCTTTTAACTGCAATTTGGAAGGAGTTTTGCAACAGTTCAATAGACATAAAAAATAGACTCCTGATTTGGATGGATGCAAAGAGTAGCTTCTTTTGTAATTTTAAAATTTATTATTAAAGAATAGAGAAATAAGTCAAATAATAAATGAAATGGGAAACCAAAATGATAAAGATGAGTTATAAAATTAACAGAAATTATGCAAGACAGAGAAGAAAATAGTAAAAAAAAATCGCTGGTTATATCAAGAGTGGTAATTATCAATGAGAAAGAGAGATGCTTTAAATAGAAGTTATGAATAAGCTCATAGATTGTTTGATAAGCCAAGTAATGAAGATGAGTGGATCACAGGAACACACTGGGAAAATATTGACATTTATTACCGATTTGATACAAGATGTCACTGTCAACAAAAATAATTTACACTTATAATTTACCACTACAACAAGAGTATTGACATGAAAATGGTTAACAAGTGTTGTCAGTTCAGAGTGTCTCAGATTAATTACAACACGAGAAAACTTGCAAGGCTCCAAAACTTTACAGTTCAGGTATAAGTGAAATTGGCTAGAGGCTTTTCCAAACTTGGCAAAAATCTTAAAACATTAACTGGCAATACCAATAGCTACATATGATGCTAAAAGAAACTTTATAAAGCTATCTATAGTGAGACAGAAACCTACATTTTAAGTAATTGTGTTAAAGGAAAATTAGACCCACTTTTTATTCTCCCTGTAGAAGATATTGCAAAATCATTTTCGTGTTGAGGAAAGTGACAAGTTCTGTTTAGCCTAAAAATGGAAGGACAAAAAAGCATTCCAGAAGTGTGTCCAGCAGTTAGTTAATACAGATAATATATTATTTTTTCTTAATTGTATGACGTTTGTAGTATTTTAAACAAAAAATGTTTAAAAATTTTTTAAAACTACAAAAAATTGAAAAGTTAAAGTGTTTTTTTAAAAATTTTTAAGAATGTATAATTTATTGTGATCTTTTTTCATTCTCAATAAGAATTTACTTTTATACTAAATTTTGTAACTGTATTTCGGTATTCTTTTTTAAGATGACCTGCAAATTATATCAGCTCTAGGTCCCATGAAACTTGAGTCCTCTGTGGCCTAGTAGGTATTGAACCATTTCTCAATTAGAGTAATTTAAACAATGCTATATTGGTTTTAGAATAAATCAGGGATGAGCAAACTTTTTCTGTAAGGAGAGTAAATATTTTCAACTTTGTGGGTCACATGGTTTCTGTTACAACTGCTAAGCTCAGCTGTGTAAATACTGCCAAACACAATATGTAACAAATGAAGGTTCTATGTTCCAGTAAAACTTTATTTACATACACTGAAATTTTGATTTCATATATTTTTATGTTTCAGGAAATATTCTTCTTTTGATTTCTTTAAACAATTAAAAAATGTAAAATCATTCTTAGCTCATGGGCCACACAAAAAATGGATGGTGGGCCAAACTTGACCAGTAGATTGTAATTTGTTGACCACTTGAACAGATAAATATATCAGAAGAATAAAATAGTAATTCCTGTAAAAGACCACATGGATTTTTTAAAATTATAGATTTAGATTTTTCAATGGGAAAAGGATGAATATTGTAATAAGGTAGAGAGATTTGGCTATCCATGTTGAAACAAAAATCCTTCATAAAGGTAAATTTCAGATTGATTAAAAATTTAACAACACAGTTTTGAAAATATTAGAAGGTGGACAGGTTCTACCTCTACTGTGTAATTTTTTCTTTTCTCTTTTCTTAGCCTGTGCTCGACAGCCTTAGGGAAAACTTGTTTGAGCAGTGCAAAAGGAGAGGCTGTAAATGTAGCTAAAAAATAAAAATCAGTAGATATTGGTGTGGATGTGGTGATCAGGGAACACTTCTACTCTGCTGGTGGGAATGTAAATGTTAAAAACGTAGTTAATAATGATCTTCTATACACCAGCAGTGACCAAGTTAAGAATCCAATCAAGAACTCAACTCCTCTTAAAATTGCTGCAAAAATAAATAAAATACTTAGGAATATACTTAACCAAGGATGTAAAAGCCTTCTACAAGGAAAACTACAAAACACTGCTAAAAGAAATCATAGATGACACAAACAAATTGAAACACATCCCATCCTCATGGATGGATAGAATCAATATTGTGAAAATGACTGTACTGTCAAGAGCAATCTACAAATTCAATGCAATTCCCATCAAAATATCACAATCATTCTTCAGAGAATTAGAAAAAAAATTCTCAAATTCATGTGGAACCAAAAGGAGATTGCATAGCCAAAGCAAGACTAAGCAAAAAGAACAAATCTGGAGGCATCACATTACCTGATTTCAAACTATACTCTAAGTCCATAGTCATCAGAACAGCATGATTCTGGTATAAAAAATAGACACATAGAACAATGGAATGGAATAGAGAACCCAGAAATAAACCCAAATACTTATAGCCAACTGATCTTCAACAGAGCAAACAAAAACATAAAGTGGGGAAACGGCACCCTTTTCAACAAATGGTGCTGGGATAATTAACTAGTCACAGGTAGGAGAATGAAACTGGATCCTTATCTCTCACCTTATACAAAAATCAACTCAAAATGGATTAAGGACTTAAATCTAAGACCTGAAACTCTAAAAATTCTAGAAGATAATATTGGAAAAACCCTTCCAGACATTGGCTTAGGCAAGGATTTCATGACCAAGAACCCAAATGCAAATTCAGTAAAAACAAAGATTCATTTCTGGGACTTAATTAAACTAAAGAGCTTTTGCATGAAAAAAGGAACAGTAGAGTAAATAGACAACCCACAAAGTGGAAAAAAAGTCTTCACAATATATGAATCTGACAAAGGACTAATACCCAGAATCTACAATGAACTCAAACAAATCAACAAGAAAAAAAACCAGTTCCATCAAAAAGTGGGCCAAGGACATGGATAGACAATTCTCAAAAGAAGATATACAAATGGTCAATGAATATATTAAAAAAATACTCAACATCACTTACGTTCAGGGAAATGCAAATCAAAACCACCTTACTCCTACAAGAATGGCCACAATCAAAAAATTAAAAAACAGATGTTGGTGTGAATGTGGTGATCAGGGAATACTTCTACTTTGCTAGTGGGAATGTAAATTAGTACAACCACTATGGAAAACAGTGTGCAGATTCCTTAAAGAACTAAAAGTAGAACTACTTTTTGATCCAGCAATCCCACTACTGGGTATCTACCCAGAAAAAAAAAGAAGTCATTATATGGAAAAGATACTTGCACACACATGTTTATAGCAGCAAAATTTGCAATTGCAAAAACGTGGAACCAACCCAAATGCCCATCAATAAACGAGTGGACAGAGAAACTGTGGCATACACACACACACACACACATACACACACACACACACACACACATATATACGCATACATATATATGATGGAATACTACTAAGCCATAAAAAAGGAATGAATTAATGGAATTCGAAGCAACCTGGGTGAGACTGGAGACTACCATTCTAAGTGAAGTAATTCAGGAATGGAAAACCAAACATCGTATGTTCTCATTGATATGTGAGAGCTAAGCTATGAGGATGCCAAGGCATAAGAATGACAATGGACTTTGGGGACTCAGGGGGAAAGGGTGGGAAGGGAGTAAGGGATAAAAGACTACAAATAGGGTGCAGTGTATACTGTTCGGGTGATAGGTGCACCAAAATCTCACAAATCACCACCAAAGAACTTATGTAATCAAACACCACCGGTTCCCCAATAACCTAAGGAAACAAAAAAATTTAAAAAACAAAAACAAAACAACAGCAATGATGATGGCAGCAACAGAATATCATTTTAAAGGCCCAATCAAGACTTGAGATATCTTGTAAAGGATTTTAGGGTTTTTGTTGCAGAGAAAAAATTTTGAGCCAGAGTAAGATGATCAGATCTGGGCTTCTGAAAGTGCATTTAATTAAAGAGAACAAGGCCTGAAGTGGGCAGCCTACCTTAAGATGGAGATAAAGAGGGAAGAGAGATGTATGGGGCACCCAAGTCTCCAGGGACCTGAGCCTGGCCTGTTGGACTCACCCAACATGCAATGGTTGCACATCAAAGCTCCTATTCCTCACATACTGGCTGGCTTTGGACATTCTGGCTTCAGCCCAGGCATTGTGAGGCCTATAAATATGCACTGAGAAATTACTGATTGGATGTAGAGACACCAGCAAAAGAAATTTCCTGTATGTTGTGGAATGGATCTAACAGGCGAAAAGCAGAGCAAAACAACCACCAACGGAAAACCTTCCTGTGCTGAGAATGGGAGCTCTGTTGTGAAGCCACAGCTTTGGGACCAGGAGACCCATGTTCTTGAGAGACTCTGCTGAAGTCTGGATAAGGCAGACAGGGATGACTGAGGGCAAACAGCAGATCTTGGCCTCTGCGATAAAAGCAGCCAGGGGTGATTTAGACTTCCATCATAAAACAGAGTTCACAGTATTATTCCCCTTCCTCCTATCATACTCTCCAGAACCACAAGCTCTCAAGATTCCAGCCAGCTGGGAACCTCACAATTGAACTCCCCAGAGGCTGCTGAGAGGGGAACCCGCTATCTCTTGATTGTTTTACCCTCACATATCCATAGAAAGGATCTCCAGACCCCTTGTCTGTCTGGTCAGGACAGAATTCATTTCTTCTTCCCAACAATCCCCACCAAGGTTTTCTTGCTCCCTAACAGACAGGGCCGAAGAGCTGGGGAGAGAAAGCAGCCAATCTTTGTGGATAGGTCGGGAAGATATGATCAGCAGCCCTCTGCTGGATTCTGTCTCACCAGCCACTTTTTTGTTTTGTTTCAGGTGAACTTGATTTAACCCTCCATTTATTTAGAATCTATGAAATCATAAACTCTGTCTATTGTATTTGCACTCTGCAGATGCTTAAGGGAGAGATTCTCTTAAATGTTTATATCAGGAGACTCCAGGGCTCTACTTCACTCGTGGCATATCCACACACAAGTGTGCACATAGCCCTGAATGTATGCTCGCCTCCCCACCCATCCATATCTAGCTCCTCACCCATGAACACACACACACACACACACACACACACACACACACACACACACACACACACACTGCATAGACACGTTTTTTCTACCAGCCACCATCCACACACAACCATAGACTCACTCACACAAATTGTCACTCACTTCCACTCTACACCCATCAATCAATCATACAAACATACATCTAGATTCTTTCCAACCTATCTGCCGCCAGCACACACACACACACACACTCTCACTCATATGTACCCCAAAACACACATACCAGCCCTGGCACACCCGCAAATTTTAGGAACCCATCATTTCTCCCTGCCGTAGCTCTTATTTCCACAACTCCCTTAGAATTTCCTTAAAGGTTTCTCAATTTTGAAAATGTTTGTCTAGGCAGATACCTGGCTTTCCTCCACAGCAGATCCATATACGCCAAGGAAAAGGAATCATTGCTGTTGACAACTTTATTCAAGCCTCTCCCTAAGCAAGACTGAAATGGTAATGTGAAGACAATTTGTGGGTTAAGCCTGTGGGCAGCTAGGCTGGGATTCTAATTTCTTTACTATCAAGGGCCCCTTTTATTATTTTTTTCACATAGACCCCATACCTTAAAATATTTTGTCTAACGAGCCACCTGCATGTATAACTAATAGTGTTTCTCCCTTCTTATTCATCAAAGACACACATGTCATCCAGTTCCAATTTTAGATCAACGCCTAATAACTAAAGCTACACAATGAACGGATAGGATTTGGCCAGAAAGTTAAGCAACTTGACATTTTAGTTAGCCTATGCAGCCTTATCTAGAATAATACACAATTTCTGCCAGGCTTTTGGAAATATTGAAAATAGCTCAAAGACTTCCACGATTCCCTTCATGGATTCCCCACAGATCTGGAGACCCCAGGTTGGAAACCGCTGAACTAAACCTTTGACCATCTTGCTGGGGTGAGTAACAATGTAAAATCGGAATAGGAATAGGGGAAAAATAAAAGGATGTGATTAATTTTAGAACCTATGAGGCTTCTGGGAGGTAGGTAGGCTGGCTGAAAAATCTGTGCTGGATTTTTCTTGTAAATTCTAATGCCTCCACAGTGAATGGGAATTTATTCACCAGGCTCTACTACAACACTGGGTTTGTGACCCTAGCCCCATTCTAATTAGAGGAGGAGAATAGATTGCCTGATCTCTTATGAGCAAAGAAAAGTGGTCCAGGGTCTGGCTGGCCCTTAGCAAAGAGAACCCCTACTATTAACGAGTAAGAGCTTGGGGGCTGACCTCAAGACCTGAGTTCTCGTCAAGGCATGTGGGGAAAGAAAAGGCTGTGTGAAATCTGAATAGTGGCTGAGTCTCAAAGTCTAGCATGTGTGTACTGGAAGAGAGGAAAATCTCATCCAGTCAAAACAATACCTGTCATGAAAGGGTAAAATGAGACTCAGAGACTGAAGCAAATTGTCCAAGGAATCATGCCAGAGATGGCTAGAACCCAAATCTATGAATTCCTTGATTCTTGGGAAACCCCCACTGAAGGGAGTTGAGGGCAGTAATTTGATATCCACTGCTAGGCTTTGTGTGAATTTCTGAAGAAAAGTCCCTGGACAGTTCTTCATTCCCTACATTGAATTGCGGACATCAGTTTCTGCAGCTATGATGCTTGATTCATGCTTCTTTTAAATATGGGAACCTGAAAGAGGTTGAAAGAGCCTGGACCTTCCCTGGAGACAGAATAGTCCAGCAGAATTACCCAGGGCTAGAACTGGATATCACTAGCCCTCCAAGAGAGTCCTGGCTGCTAAAGAAGGCGCAGATAGAAAACAAGATGAGGATTCCTAGGGAAGGATGGTGAGTTGAGAGTCAGAGGTTGTTGGCAATGCTGTTCAGCTCCCCAAATAAAGTGAATACTCCCAAGAGGAAGAGAAAGCCTTTCACGTCTTCTTGCACACTGCTAACAATTCATGGCCTCCCCTGTATGGGAATATATTAAGAATGTAAAATTTTCTGGGAAGGACATAGCAAGTGGGTTATTTATCATGGGTTTATCTAGCTAACAAAAATTTAGAGTGCAACTGGGTCATGATTCCCATTTTAGAGACAGTAAAAATGAAACTCAGAAGTAACTGAGAAGCCATTTGTATATTTCCATGCTAGTCAGTATTATCCAGAGGAAGACAGGGAGAGAGAGAGAGAGAGAGAGCGAGAGAGCGAGCAAGCACATGATTACAGAAGCTGAGAAATCCCATGACATGATCTGGAGACCCAAGAAACCTGGTGGCATGATTCAGTATGAGTCCAAAGGTCTGAAAACCAGAGGAGCTGATCATGTAAGTTCCAGCCCAAGAGTCAAAGAAGATGAGATAGAATGTCCCAGCTCAAGCAGTGAGGCAGGAAAAGAGGCCAATTCCTTCTTCCTCCACCTCTACCTTTTGTTGTATTCATGCCCTTAACAGATTGGATGATGCCCACCACATTGGGGAGGGAAGCCCACCAATTTAAATGCTAAAAAATAACCTCACCCACATATACACCCATACACATTGTTTAATTGAGGTACCCCCATAGCCCACTCTAGTTGACACATAAAGTAAACCATCATGGTCCCCAAGGACCATGGGGACTCCAGGGAGTAGAACCTCCTCTCTCTTCAACAATTATAATTTGAGCATCCATCCCTAGCAGGTCTGAAGACAGTCAGTGCATCAGAGCATTAGATTGGCGTTGTGAATTGCATCTTTTGTTTCAGTTCCCTCATCTCACAGGGACCAGATACTCTTGGAATCTTGGAGTTTGTGAGGGTCTCAAGACTTCACACATTTCTTGAAAGCTAAAAATGTAGAAGGACTCACCCTACATGGTGAACATTGGCGACATGTGGGGAGAGGGGGGAAAGACTATTAACTTTTATTTATGCACCTATGAATTATTTAATTTGTTATAGTAAGAAATGTGCTTTTGTAATAGAGCTTTTTAAATTAAAAACAAATTTCTCCACAGGAGATTGCTGTTCTGGTCCTGATCACAGAGTAAGCAGGGTGCTCCAGTCAGTTATTTAATCTACCTGAAACTCAATTTTCTCTTTGATAAGATGGGAAAAGTAATATCCACCTCCTTATGCTCAATGGATGCTACGAAGATCAAGCAGAAATCCTAGACGTTATAGATATGTAAATAAAATATTACTGTGATTGGGAGAACCAAAAATGGTAGAATTGCAAAGAACATGATTGCATGACTTCAGCTTCTTTTTGCTCATCCTTTTAATGGTCTTTGCCATTTTCTCTAACCAAGGGGTTGTTTTCATTGATTCTACAAAGCTTTACATGCTTTATCTGGAAGGATCCATGGAAGATTAGAATGGTGAGAGGTCACCTTCATACCCTTATGCGCCATTTACTTTGATTGAAGGGACCCAAAGAAAAGAAAACAATTTAAGATAAAATAAAAATGGCTGTAAGGAAGCTATCACACAGGCTGACTCCAACAGGAAGGCTTTCCAATTGATTTGCAGTTTTTGATCAACATTTGCTTGGCGAAGTGAAATGGTCATTCTTGTTGTAGAAAACAAGGTCAAAGGATCATGGAGACCCAAAGGCACTGAAGGCAGAGATGGAGAATTAACCCAAGGAAACTTTGAATTCCATATTTTTACTGTGTACCTTCCAGCTAATGACAAAAAGAACCATAAACAAATACATAACTAGTTTAATAGATCTGTTTACACAGGAGTATGGGTTAGCAATTGCAAAAACTACTCTAAATATTTTTAAGGTTGAACAAACATGTAAAATATATTATGGATAATGAGAGCTAGAGTTCTCAATGTCAGAGAAGGGAATTACAAATATGGAAATGGAGAAGGCTAGAATAAATCCTGTGGTGTTGGATTGGAATTGGCAGTATCAGCATAAACTCATAACATTTTACATACAGAGACATACTTAGAAGTAAGTAGATGATGTAGACACACCAACTAACTTCATGTGTACATCTTCAGGATGTGGGAGGAAACCAGAGTACCTAGAGAAAACCCATACAGATGAGGGGAGAAAATACAAACTACACACAGACACACAAATAAGCAGAGGGGGTATAAGTGTGTGTGTTTATATATATGGATATTTACATCTACATGTACATATACATGTGTGTATGTATACATATATATTCACAAAACACACACATATACACACACATTTCCTAGCCTTGTCCAATGAGAGTCCCCTGTAGCAATGAACTTACCAAATGTCTAGGTCTTTGCATCTAAATATTATTCTTCAATAAAAGAAAGCAGAGCTTCTCAGGAAATGGCTCATTCCAGGACTGGGCAGGGAAGGTATAAGTGGAATCTAGAACATCTTGTGCCAAAAAGCATGGAAGTGCTCAAAGAATGATGGGGAAGGTCAAAAGAACAAAGGCGCAGGGAGCAAAATTAGAGTTGCCACTGACCACATCTCGGACAATTTGAGAGGCAAAATAAATAATGCCGCCGATTGGAACTCATCAAATAAAATAAGACTTCGTGAGTCCATACTGATTGTAGTAGACAGAATAAAGGTCCCCCAAATTGTCCGTGTCCTAATCCCTGGAACCTGTGACTATGTTAACCTTAGTATGTTACATGGTAAAAGGGACTTTGCGAACACTATCAATTTAAGGATTTTGAGTAAGAGATTTTTCTGGATTATCCAGGCAGGAACACGTAATCACAAGAGTCCTTATAAGTGAAAGAGGGAGGGAGGCAAGTCAGAGAAGGAGATGAGATGATGACGACAAAGGTTGGAGAGATGTGACTTCTGGAAGGGAGCCATGAGCTAGGGAATGTAGACAGCCTCTGGGAGCTGAAAATGGCAAGAAATGGCTTCTCCCTAGAGCCTGCAGAAGGCATGCAGGCCTGCTGATGCCTTGAGTTTAGCCCAATAAGACCAACTTTGTACTTTTGACTTCTAGAACTTTAAGAGAATCCATTTGTGTCATTTTAATCACTGTGTTTTTGGTGATTTGTGCTGATGTGTGTGTGTGTATGTGTGCATGTGCATGTTTTTATGTGTATCAGTATATTTATATATTATGTTAGGCACATCCACATACAGATGTTAAGCCCTCATTTAACATTGTCAACAGATTCTTGGATATTGTGACCTTAGATAAAATGACATGTAATGAAACCAATTTTACTATAGGCTAATTGATATACACAAGAGTTACTTTTCTATGGCATGTTTCTAGTCACAGAAACGTTGTCATACTTCTAAATAAAGACCCCAAACACATCTAATGTTAAACACGGAAGTAAATGTGAGACATACATGCATTAAGAAAGACTAATAAAAAATAAGTAAGATAATTATCTACCTAATTATTCCAGTTCAGGGTTGTGGATGACCAGAGCCTATCCCAGCAGCTCAGTGTGCAAGGCGGGAATCTTGAGGTCCCTGTGAAGGGGTGGCATCCTGGCTCATCATAGAGTACACTCACACCCACACCCAGACTCTCTCAGACTGGGATGATGTAGACATGCCAACTAACTTCATGTGCACATCTTCAGGATGTGGGAGGAAACTGGAGTACCCAGAGAAAACCCATGCAGATGTGGGGAGAAAATGCAAACTCCTCACACACAGTGGCCCCACTGGGAAGCGATCATTTTTTTCTCATCAATGTTACAATAAAGCAATGTTGAAAAAAACTATGGTATTTGAGGACCTGCTGTATACATAAATAATGGAGAACAGAAAGCTCTTTTCTTACAGTAGAATTCCAGGTAATAAATAGAGAATGATGAAATTAGAAAATTACCATTTGGCAACCACCTAGAGTAATAAATTTTTCAGGCAAGACTCATCCATGGATGCTAAATTTAATTAGTGAAATTTTGATGAGAAATAGAATGTCTACATAGTCTCAGAGTACCTCTTTACCAAGCATTTAAAAATTACAAGAAGAAAAATCGTACCTTTGTAGTAGAGAAAGCTAAGAAATACCACCTTAGCCAAGTGATCAAAGTTACATCATAGTCCTGGGACGATAGTCTACTACATGCCTCCTGATACGATATTCTGAGAACACAGTATCATTTCTGTGCTACTTCACCAAAAATGCACAACTTGAACCAAATCATAAAGAAACATTAGACAACCCTGAATTATCTACCAAACAACTGGCCTGAGCTCTTAAAGATATGAAGGTCATGAAAGACAAAGGAAGATGGAGGAGCTCTTTCAGGTTAAAGAAGACCAAAAAGACGTAATAACTAAAAGCAATGTGGGTCCCTAGTTTGGATTTTGGATCCATTTTTTTTTTCTTTTGCTACAAAAGACCCTAGCAGGATAATTGACTAAATTTGACTACGGTCTATAAATTAGATAATACTCCATTAACATTAGTTTGCTGGTTTCGAGAATGTTACTATGTATATAAGAGAATGCCTTTCATTGATAAAATGCATACAGAAGTACTTAGACATAAAGGGGCCTCATGTCTGCAAATTACTCCCAAAGACTTTAGAATATGTTGTATGTAGATGATAAAGCCAAGGTAGTAAAATTTTAAAATTGGGGGAATTTGAGTGAAGAGTATACATCAATTATTTGTAGTGTTTTTGTAGTGCTTCTGTCAATCTAAAATTATTTCAAAATATAAAGATCTTTTTTAAAGACATGAAGGTGAGCTGAACAATATCTGCTCAGAGCTGAGGTTAGAGTGAGTGGCAGATACATTTAGCTTGAGGATGCAGGCACAGTTAGACTAGACGTCTGCATGAGGACAGGAGCTATGTCTTATCACTACTGTGTCCTGAGGGCCATGCATATCGGGAATAAATATTCACTGAATACAGGGAAGAAGGAAGGTGGGCAGGGATTCAGCAAGGACCTTCCTTTTTAGGCTGCATATGGGCAGAATGTGGCCACCTCCATCTCCAAGTTTGCTTTCTGAGCATCACCCGCATGGATTATATCCAGCCTCAGGATTGCCCATTCCTTTCAGCTTTGGCTCACCTGGAGCATCATCAAGTGCCTGGCCTTGCTCCTGAATATTTGCCCCACTCCGCAACACTGAAAAGAGACTGGTACTGTCTATTCAGAGAATCTTCTAATCACCTGGCAATGTAAGATATCAGCATCACTTATTAAATTTATGACCCAAAGTGTTACATAGAAAAACTTTCAGGGAAGTTTGAAGAGAGAACATTGGAACCCTTCAGTCTGGAGGAGGTTTCACATAGTGAGGTCAAAAAATCACCAAAGAACTTGCTTACTCAGAAAACTGTCTAAAACAGAACTGCTTAATTCCAAGTCAAATATTCATTAATTCAGCTATTGATTGATTGAGGGATCACTATTTAGCAATTCAACAATACTTTACTGAACACCCACAGGGTGTGCAAGGAAACTAACATTTGTTGAGGACCTACTATGTGCCACATCCAAGCAGGGTGATATAACTGCCTCATTTAATCTTTCTAGACACTAGTTTCTCCTTCTCCTCCCCCCTCTAGCCTTCTCCTCCTTCTTCTTCAATTGTTTGGATACTCACTGTGGGCCAGGCTATTTGCTAAAATCTTCACATTCTTGATATTGCCTGATTTTCACAATAACCCCATGAGTAGGTATGAGTATAATCCCTCTTGGGGAGATGAGGAAATTCAGGCTCAGAAACACCACCAAACTTGCCTAGAGTTGCAAAACTAGTAAGAGTCACACATTTGCTCTGACATTCATGGGAATTTCAGTTCTGTGACTTTTAAAATAATGGATGAAGATGCTGTTTTCAAGAAATTAACCAATGGAAACGCTGCGCACTAGAAACTCACATTTATTAAAGGTCATCTAATTTGTTACTTTCAGTGTGAGGGTGTACGTTCTGTGAATGCCTGAATCACACAGTTAGAATTGCACAGAGGACTTACATTTACCTTTAGTCAACGTTGCCGATCTTTCTTTTGTCTTTTTGGCATCTTCTGAAAGGGATGACTGTTCAGATCCTCCATTGCAAACGAGATCACCACCTCCCCACCACACCCATCTGTCCACTCTGGCTACTAGAAAAGAATGTTCAGACATCCTTTTCAACTCAAGTAAATCGAATACAATAACAATATTAAGTACCTACTACGTGCCAAAGCCTGTGCTGAGCTCAGGAAGCACAAAAATAAATAAAACCTTGCCTTTGAGGATTCTCCCAAGTTGGTCATAGCTCTGCATATAAATAACACTGTGAGAAGAGTGAATAAATAAAAACATGCATAATGTGATTTTTAAGAAAGCAATTATTTTAACTATGGCCTTTATAACAACATGAAGATCAACTGAGAAAATCTCTATGCTATGGTACAAATCAGAAAAATATAATAACAATTAACAGTTATATAGAAGAAATATGGACAGGAAATCATGTGCAATGTACAGATATACTTAAAATGTATCTCTGGGTCTGGCTCAGTGACTCATGTTGGTAATCCCAGTGCTTTGGGAGGCTGAGGAGGGAGGATCACTTGAGACCAGGAATTTGAGACCAACCTGGGAAACATAGCAAGACAGGAGGATTGCTTCAGCCTGGAAGTTCAAGCCTTCAGTGAGCTATGATCACATTACTGCACTCCAACCTGGGCAACAGAGCTAGACCCTGTTTCAAAACAAAACAACACAAATGTAGCTCTGGTGTTAATTACAGATATCATTCTTACTACCTCAGTGAGGAAGTCTTTACCCAAGATAATGTTTTCTGATTCTCATCTGAATCCTCCTCATCCTACTATTCATCCTCCTCTTTCTTCTTTCCATTATTTCTTTCTCACTCATTGATTGATCTCTTAGACTATACTGTGTTTAACTTGTTCTTTTAAAAATTCTTTTGATGACAGAACTGACATACTAATAGCTGAGTACTCTCATTCTCTATGTCTACAATTGTTTAGTATTTTAAGTACAGATTCTTTCTCTTTGGTGATTCCTGTTGACCAGGAGTTTCAATTCTACTTAGATTTTTGTCTTTGAAGACTGCATGGCACTGTAGGACAGATACTGAGAAAAGCCAACAAAAAATACACATAGCTTGCTATTCTAATAAATTGCTTTTCGGTGAGGTGTTTCAGAAAGATCTGTGGAGACCACCTGGGCCTTGATGATCCCAGAGTGTTTAAATCTCATTTAGTACATAACTATATGGAAACTTGATACTACCTCAAATGAAGGAGAAATGTGTCTATGGGTTATATGCATATGTGAGTAATATTTATTGATTCTCTATAATTTTCCAAGTACTATGTGTAAGCTCTTTATCCGTGTCATAATATTATTCCTCATGACAATACTACGACATTTTATTATCTTTCAGATAGGAGACTAAAGCTTAAAGAGATTAATAGGCTCCAAGTCATACAGATGGTCACTGGTAGTTTGAATTAGAATCCAGATATGTCAGGCTAAACCCCTAAAAAACAGTCCACTACAAAATAATTACCAGAATTCATATTTAGGAGGTCTGGAGTAGAGTTCTGAATTTGCATTTTTAATTAATGCTTGTCCCAGTTTCCCCAGAACTGAGGAGGTTCCTAAAACGCAGTACTTTCAGGATTAAAGCCAGGAAAGCACTGGGTAAACTGGGATGAGTTGATCACTCTACTTTTTTTTGTTTGTTTGTTTCTGTTTTTGTTTTTGTTTTGAGACAAGTCTCTCTCTTTCGCCCAGGCTGGAGTACAGTGGTGCAATCTGGGTTCACTGCAACCTCTGCGTCCCGGTTTCAAGTGATTCCCCTGCCTCAGCCTCCCAAGTAGCTGGGATTACAGGCGTGTGCCACCACACCTGACTAATTTTTGTATTTTTAGTAGAGACAGAGTTTTGCCATGTTGGCCAGTCTGGTCCCAAACTCCTGACCTCAAACAATCCACCCGCCTTGGCCTCCTAAAGTGTTGGGATTAGAGGCATGTGCCACCAGCTCGGCTTACTTGGGAGACTTTGATTCCTTATAGTTGAAGGCACAGAGGAGGAGGAGATTCTGTGAGTGGCAGTTGCCCAATCCCCACTAATCTACAGCACTAGAGATGGGGTATGCTTCTGAGATGCTTGTGCAGACTCTACACCACATGCTGTAGACTTGAACCCTGCAGAGGGATTCCTTTGTGGTCAGTAGAGAAGATAGTTGTGGAGGTCACCTTTGAAGCCTGCTCCAAATAGGACTGACTGACATCCTCGTATATGGGGGAGGAGTAGTGTTGACAATGGCATTGTGCAGCAGAGGTAGCAAATATAATGGCAGTGACCACCATGGACCAATAATTGGGCTTCTTTCTCACTTCTTAGAGATATCTGAGCTCAGGAAGGAAAAGTTCAACAACTTTATAGTTAGCTGGCTAGTCTCCCAAGCCTTGTCAAGTGTGGGTTCAGAGTTGGCTTTGCTCTGAGAGTCAGTATGACACCATTTAACATCAGATTAAATTCCAGCTCTGCCACTTTACTAGCTATATAACCTTGGGCAAGTTACCTAATCTCTCTGCACTTCGGTGTCCTCCATAAAAAGAGACTATCTCGTAGGGTTGTGGTACAAAACAAATAAATTAATATTTGAAAAATACTCAGAACATTACCTGACACATTGTAAGCCCTATATAAGTGTTTGTTAAATTAATTTAGGGAAAAATGTGCTATCTTTTAGGAAACAAATTCATATCCATGAAATCATAGTAAAGCTATTGAATTTGTGACTAAAAGGTCATTGGTGACCTTAATGCATGCAGAGGCAAATTGCAATGAGTTAAGAAGGAATGAATCATAAACAATAGAGGCCCCTTTTATATATTACACATTGAATGGCTGGTAGGGAGAGGAAAGAGAATGCAGAAGATCTAAATCACTGAGAGGTCATAGAGGCTCCTGTGGAACTAAGGATTTTTCTTTCTTTTAGTTCCCTTTTCTATTTGCCTGACTTTCCAAATGAACAAAACCCCTTTTGGGGGTACCCTAGTCCAGGGCCAGGTCAGGGTAGAATCCAGCCACAATGTCCAGGGCCTTGTTTGTATATATTAGCTCATGTGCTTACAGACTAGAACAAGAAATTGTACATACCTCACAGGCAAGTCACAAAGATCTGTTTTCAAGGTCAGAAACACTGTTATCTTCTTGATTTATGATTTTCACTGACAACAGACACAGGAAGATGGTCCCTCATTACCCAGGGGCCACACAAAGAGGACAAGAATTCGACATCCTGGGAGGGACTCAGCCATGTGTCCCTCAGCCATCGGTTCTAGGTCTCAACCAGAAGACCTAGAGTGTCCTGGATACAAACAGCTGCCATTTGTTGACCATGTATTGTTATGTGTGGGTATGGCACAGTTTAGTCTATTGTATATATATTATGTAACAATTATGTGTACATAACTACGTATACATATTGTGATTTATCCTTGCCCAAAAGCCCATTTTTCCCATAGAGTAACCAAGTCTTAGGAAGGTTAAGTAACTTGTTCATCGCCACAATGAAGTACATAGCTGCAGCTGGGATTTTTTTATTGCCAACTTCCATTTTACACACTCCAGTCTTCCAAGCTGTGATTGATTCATTGGTACTGGA
Organism: Piliocolobus tephrosceles; assembly: GCF_002776525.5. Classification (NCBI taxonomy): domain Eukaryota; kingdom Metazoa; phylum Chordata; class Mammalia; order Primates; family Cercopithecidae; genus Piliocolobus; species Piliocolobus tephrosceles. Next base: position 98,198,709 of record NC_045439.1, on the reverse strand, counting down.
CTGGCCACACAAAAGGCCCATAGGAAACAAACTATGTATACATTAATTCCCAGTGATTTCTTATTAGTAGGCCCAGGAAGGACCCAAGAATCTGTGATTTAAAAGAACAAAGCTGGAGGCATCATGCTACCTGACTTCAAACTATACTACAAGGCTACAGTAACCAAAACAGCATGGTACTGGTACCAAAACAGAGATATAGATCAATGGAACAGAACAGAGTCCTCAGAAATAATACCACACATCTACAGCCATCTGATCTTTGACAAACCAGAGAAACAAGAAATGGGGAAAGGATTCCTTATTTAATAAATGGTGCTGGGAAAATTGGCTAGCCATAAGTAGAAAGCTGAAACTGGATCCTTTCCTTACTCCTTATACGAAAATTAATTCAAGATGGATTAGAGACTTAAATGTTAGACCTAATACCATAAAAACCCTAGAAGAAAACCTAGGTGGTGCCATTCAGGACATAGGCATGGGCAAGGACTTCATGTCTAAAACACCAAAAGCAACGGCAGCAAAAGCCAAAATTGACAAATGGGATCTCATTAAACTAAAGAGCTTCTGCACAGCAAAAGAAACTACCATCAGAGTGAACAGGCAACCTACAGAATGGGAGAAAATTTTTGCAATCTACTCATCTGACAAAGGGCTAATATACAGAATCTACAAAGAACTCAAACAAATTTACAAGAAAAAAACAAACAACCCCATCAAAAAGTGGGCAAAGGATATGAACAGACATTTCTCAAAAGAAGACATTCATTCAGCCAACAGACACATGAAAAAATGCTCATCATTACTGGCCATCAGAGAAATGCAAATCAAAACCACAAGGAGATACCATCTCACACCAGTTAGAATGGCAATCATTCAAAAGTCAGGAAACAACAGGTGCTGGAGAGGATGTGGAGAAATAAGAACACTTTTACACTGTTGGTGGGATTGTAAACTAGTTCAACCATTATGGAAAACAGTATGGTGATTCCTCAAGGATCTAGATCTAGATGTACCATATGACCCAGCCATCCCACTACTGGGTATATACCCAAAGGATTATAAATCATGCCTCTATAAAGACACATGCACACGTATGTTTATTGCGGCACTATTCACAAGAGCAAAGTCTTGGAATCAACCCAAATGTCCATCTGTGACAGACTGGATTAAGAAACTGTGGCACATATACACCATGGAATATTATGCAGCCATAAAAAAGGATGAGTTTGCTTCCTTTGTAGGGACATGGATGCAGCTGGAAACCATTATTCTTAGCAAACTATCACAAGAACAGAAAACCAAACACCGCATGTTCTCACTCATAGGTGGGAACTGAACAATGAGCTCACTTGGACTCGGGAAGGGGAACATCACACATCGGGGCCTATCATGGGGGGGGAGGGGGGAGGGATTGCATTGGGGAGTTATACCTGATATAAATGACGAATTGATGGGTGCTGACGAGTTGATGGGTGCAGCACACCAACATGGCACAAGTATACATATGTAACAAACCTGCACGTTATGCACATGTACCCTAGAACTTAAAGTATAATAAAGAAAAAAAAAATTTGTCAAGGTGATTCAGTTGTGCGATCTGGTTGGAGAAGATCTGCGTTGGGCTACCTGGGCTGTTACCAAATTTTTTTTGGTCTCTCCAACTTCAGAAAAAAGGAAGAAAGGGAGGGGGATAGGAAGGAGCCACAGCAGCCAAAATTTGCCATCCTTCCTTTCATCTCAGAGGAAGTAAAAAGAGAAGAGAGGAACTGAGAAAACCACCTGGAGGAGGTAAAGGAAGCAGAGAATGGAAGTTCAAGACCTATACTTCCCTTTGCACCTGTTGTTAACAGCTTTTAAAGGCAGACACAGATTCTGGAGCAGGGGTGGCTGAACCCACACCAGGGGTAAGCCAAGGAAGGGCAGAGGTTTGGTGTGAGAGGCAAAAGTGAATTTAGTATTTCCTCAGGAGCCTAGAAACCTAAGTTCTGGTTGCAGTTCCAGCTGCGGGATTTGGGCAATCACCTATGAACCTTAGTTTCCACCAGTATAGAGTGAAAAGTCCAGATTAGATGATCTCAAAGAGCCCTTTTATCACTGACATTCATGATTTCTTTATCCTTTGATCCTGAGCCTCTCAGTCAGCAAGAAGGGCTGCGGCTCTTCTGCTCAGACTCCAGGAAGACAGAAAAAAAAAAAAAAAAGAAAAAAAAAAAAAAAAAAAAGAGGAGGAGGCAGAGGAAAGGAAAACAAACAGTCTCTGTTCCCCACTGGGAGACTCTGCCTTGTCTGGGCAGATGAGCACCAGCCTCATGAGAGGGTGGGTGCTGAGCTGGGTGATGAAGGATCAACCAGCTGATATTTCTCTGGCGACAGGACTCTTCAGAGCTAAATAAAAGTAATTGAACTTAATGTCCAAACACAAAACCAGTCCATAAATCCAGGTGCTGTCTATTGGAAATTTCATAAGGGCTCTGCTTCCCTTAATCTCATCTCTACCAGACAGTTACTGTGTTCTTGATGTAATTAGAGTGATAAAACAATGTGGCACAACTGCTGGTTTGTATCATGGCATCACCACTGTTGACTTAAATGACAAGCTAATCATTTTATAAGATGCCCTTTATTTTTATTTCTCACTTCATTGTGGATGGGTGTTTTTCAAATGGGGGGCATATCTTTCTGGATACATTTACCAGACACCATATGCAAGGACTGCTTCATTCATTGCCCATTAGTTGAGAAGCTACATCTCCCAAGGGACAATTGAGATTGATTTTGGTAGTTAAAATACAGGACCAGCTGGGGATTTTCAGAACTATAGACATTTTCTATAGATCTGGGTGATTTATACCTCTTTCAAAAGTAACCCTGAAGGGAGCAAGGCTGGTGTTTCCACCAGAAGTAACGTAGATATATTTCTCTTCTATAAGAAAGACTAGATTTGCCTCAGTCCCTGTCCCCTTGAGGGAGTTGTCCAAGTGAATACGTCAACAGGCAGGCATTCCTGACCTTTTGAGGTCAGACCCAAAGAATCTAGAAAACAGTATTCCTAGACAGTGAGGAATTGAGATTGAAGATCCAAAACAAGTTTAGTTTAAAACCAAGAAGACATTCTAAGCTCGAGGGCAACTCAAACTATCCTTTGAGATGCAAGAGCCCAAGGCCCATGTCTGGGTCCAATTTACGCTTCTCTGAGAAAGCAGTTTGGTGAGAGCCCACATTCCCACCAAAGCAGTCAGATCCATGGTGACAAAACCTAGGAGCTGAGACTTTAGTACTGGAGACCCCAACACTTTCCTGTCAAGAGTAAAATGTTATGCAGAAAAGCAATGTTTAATCATTTGACGATATGTCTGTGCAGGGCCTTTGGTGAAACTGGATGGCTGCTATGTGTTTTCAGGGGAGACTTTCTCTAGCTCCTCTACACCCTGTTGGCCAGAGGGCTGGGATAGAGTCCTATGGCTTAGGAACATGAGCAGTCAACAGTCTTTCTTCATTTGAATTCCCTTTATTTCAACCCTGAAAAAAAATTCAGTCTAACTCCATATGGATGGCTCATTGCTTCTTAATTTCTCAAGAGAACTGGCAAGGAGGACTCTTTAACATACCAGGGAGGTCTGAGAAAATGCTCAAAAAGTGCACAGGGTCAGAGAGAAGTGGTGATTCACCTTGGAGTGCTCAGCAAGGCAAATTATCCACCTAAACACAAGAGGACATACATTGCTCTTCCCTGATGGACTTTTAAAGCTTACTATCTAGGAAGATGGCTTTTCATGGAGGAATAAGCAGATGATCTCATAAAATCCATCCTCAGGAATAAAAGTAGTGAATAGGAAGCCAGCAGGGCCACTAGTTACCATCTTTCATAGAAAGTCAGGACTTAGCAGATAAAGGGCCAGAACTCTACCAAACTTATATGATTCCAGGAACTTATTCTCTTCCCCTGTAAATTTCTGAAATTATTCATAGAACGCTTAAAAAGGAAAGGATTCATGGCCATGTCTTTAAGAAAAGTCAAGAAGTAGAAAACTGAAGCTACCTTGTCCCATTTTGTGGCCAGCCCCAAGGTCAGACTGAGAAGCTCCAAAAGAGTACACTGTGACCCTGGAGAAGAAAGACAAGAATGAAAGCCCCTGGGGACAATGCAAAAGCAGGCACGGGAGTCCAGGAAACTGGCCCACATAGCAGAAGGATGTGTGGAGCTCTATCTGCTTCCCTGAAGCTGTTACTCATCCATTCCAGCCACGGAAAATCAATGTTCTCCTTCCTTCTTGTGACAGCCTTTCAACCATTGGCAAGATCCAGCAGGCTCCTGTGAGTCTCCTGGGGAAATGAAGCTTTCCAAGTTTTACTCAATGGGCAAAACTACAAAAACATTATATTACTCACTGTTCCTCTTGAGCCTTATCAGACACCTGTTTCATATATAAAATAGGACTCAGAGGGAAAATACAGGTGGCTTAAACCCTGACTTATAATAATAATCAGTGCCATTTATTCAGTGCTTACCTTGTACCTGACAACAGCTAAATACTTTGCATATGTTCAATCATTTAGTTGACCCTACAGCCTGAAAAAGTGGTTACTATACTTCGTTTATGAAAAAACTAAGATCCAAAGAGGTTAATTGATTAGCCCAAGGTTGCCCAGCTAGGAAGTGACAAAGTTGAGGTTTGCACTCATTTCTGTCTCACTTGAGAGGCTATATCTTATTTGGCCCTACATCAAGCTGATATATCAGAGTAGTTTCTACTTTTTACACATAAGGCTACTGGAATTTGGAAGTTTCAAATATTTGCCCTTTAACACATTTTTCAAAACTTCTGTCATTTAGTTCTGAAATCACAGAATCCTGCCATATCTAGGAGAGAGCTATTTGGAACTTTCATAGGTGTGACCTAAATTGGGCCTTGCTGCTTTTTCTTGCTAGAATTTACTTTAAACCCTTTATATATCTGCAAATCCTAGATCCTTCTTTCTCTGATCATTCCCTATTCTCTTTCCCATACTCCAAAGAAGACCTGACCTACCCAGCTCAGGGCTGGGTCAGCTGATGTCCTTCTCTTTGCCCAGAGAGGCACCCTCTCTGCAAAGGCCAATCTCTTGACTAGTGGGTTTGGTTCCCAAATTCTACTCCGACCTTGCTCCTTTACTTAGTTCCCCCTTTCTAGTGTTTCCATCTGTGTCTGTTTAGACATAGATAATACAGACTGTGTCTCCTTGGCCTACAAACTTTTGGACAAACTACCTCATCTTTGAAAATTTGATTTGAGTTTTCAAAATGTACTCTCTAGAGGACAAAAGAAAATCTGACCTGAACAATAATCGTCAAAGATTATCAAGGAAGAGACAATTCTCATATCATCCAAATGTCTTTGGGTGAAAAAAAGGAGGAAAGCTCCCAAATAATTTTTAAAATTTTTAGAGATCAAAAATCTGACAGCAATAGTAAAAGTTATTATCCAATCTCATTCAAGAACCCAGATGCAAAAGTCTTAAAGATAGTCACAAATAAATTTGAAAATATAAAATATGAAATAAAAATCAGGTTTTTCCTGAGTCCAAAGTTGGCTTAGCAATAAAACTAATAATCTAATTAACCATATTACAGATTTGAATTTGAAATATCACACAATTGTCTCAAGGGATGCTGAAATAGAGTTTTTAAGAAATTTGAAAATCTATTGATGACTAAAATATATCATAGCACACTAAGGAAGAAAGGAATCTTCTTTAACATGATAGGGAGTGTCTGTCTAAAATATATTCACTAACGGTACTTAGAAGTGAACCCATTAAACTCAGAAATAAATTCCAGGGTGTTCTTTCCTTATTATTACTATTCAATACATACCAAAGGGCATAGCCAATGCTCAAAGACAAAATCAAGAAATTAGATACAAGGGTTAGAAAGAAAGAAAAATTTTATTATTTACAGATATCTCAAATGATTGTATGAAAATATGAGAATCTACTGAAAAATTAGAGTAGGTATAAAAGTGATGGATATAAGATCAAACAATAAAGAATTCTACACCAATCAAATAATGTATTTTATTTAAAAAATAAATTCACAACAACCGCAAGAACTGTAAAATAACAAGTAGTGGGGCGGAGCAAGATGGCCGAATAGGAACAGCTCCAGTCTCCATCTCCCAGCGCGAGCGACACAGAAGACCAGTGATTTCTGCATTTTCAACTGAGGTACTGGGGTCATCTCACTCGGGAGTGCTGGACAATCTGTGCGGGTCAGCTGCTGCAGCCCGACCAGCGAGAGCTGAAGCAGGGCGAGGCATCGCCTCACCTGGGAAGCGTGAGGGGGAAGGGAGTCCCTTTTCCTAGCCAGGGGAACTGAGACACACAACACCTGGAAAATCGGGTAACTCCCACCCCAATACTGCGCTGTAACACTGGCACACCAGAGAATATATCCCACACCTGGCTGGGAGGGTCCCACGCCCACGGAGCCTCCCTCCTTGCTAACACAGCAATCTGCGGCAATCTAACCGCAAGGCAGCAGCGAGGCTGGGGGAGGGGCGCCCGCCATCGCTGAGGCTTCAGTAGGTAAATAAAGCCGCTGGGAAGCTCCAACTGGGTGGAGCTCACAGCAGCTCAAGGAAACCTGCCTGTCTCTGTAGACTCCGCCTCTGGGGACAGGGCTCAGCTAAAGGAGCAGAAGCCTGTGCAGACGTGAATGACCCTGTCTGACAGCTTTGAAGAGAGCAGTGGATCTCCCAACACAGAGGTTGAGATCTGAGAAGGGGCAGTCTGCCTGCTCAAGTGCTACTCCCTGACCCCTGAGTAGCCTAATTGGGAGACATCCCCCACTAGGGGCAGTCTGACACCCCACACCTCACA
>NC_045439.1:98157028-98186848 GCF_002776525.5 Piliocolobus tephrosceles | reverse complement strand
TGGAGAGGATGTGGAGAAATAAGAACACTTTTACACTGTTGGTGGGATTGTAAACTAGTTCAACCATTATGGAAAACAGTATGGCAATTCCTCAAGGATCTAGAACTAAATGTACCATATGACCCAGCCATCCCACTACTGGGTATATACCCAAAGGATTATAAATTATGCTACTACAAAGACACATGCACACGTATGTTTATTGCGGCACTATTCACAATAGCAAAGACTTGGAATCAACCCAAATGTCCATCAGTGACAGACTGGATTAAGAAAATGTGGCACATATACACCATGGAATATTATGCAGCCATCAAAAAGGATGAGTTTGTGTCCTTTGTAGGGACATGGATGCAGCTGGAAACCATCATTCTTAGCAAACTATCACAAGAACAGGAAACCAAACACCGCATGTTCTCACTCATAGGTGGGAACTGAACAATGAGCTCACTTGGACTCGGGAAGGGGAACATCACACAATGGGGCCTATCATGGGGAGGGGGGAGGGGGAGGGATTGCATTGGGGAGTTATACCTGATATAAATGACGAATTGATGGGTGCTGACGAGTTGATGGGTGCAGCACACCAACATGGCACATGTATACATATGTAACAAACCTGCACGTTATGCACATGTACCCTAGAACTTAAAGTATAATAATAAAAAAAAAAAACAAGCAGTAAACATCATAAAATATATGCAGAGAAAAATATGGAGAAAATTATAAAATTTTATTAAAAGAGCATAAAAGCTTGAATAAACCCAGAAATATACCATGGTCATGAATGGAAAGGCATAATATCATAAATATGTGACTTCATCAGATCACAATCTATACATTTAATAAAATTCTTTAAAACATTTATATAGTACTTTTCACAGAACATTACAAATTGATTGTAAAATTCATTTTGAATTATATATGTTTAAGGGGAACTAAGCCAATTCTGAAGTCTAATAAGGAAGAGGGATTTGTAAAAAGGATCTTCCCTATCTAGTATCAATACTTACAAAGCTATGGCAATATTTTTAAGTTTATAATAAGACCAGAGTTGAACAAAGTGGTCAATACTATAGAATTATTGAGTAGAAATTTTTTGCAATGACAAAAATTCTCAATCTTCTAATATGTAAAGATGTCTAGTATGGAAACCACTGCCCACATAAGGCTACTAAGAACTTGAAATGTGGCTTGTGTGACTAAAGCATAACATTTTTGATATTATTTAATATTAATTAATTTAAGATTAAATAGCCACATGTGACTCATGGCTACCTACCATATTTAGTAGCATAGCTCTACAATAGAGGCTTTACAAGCTGACAAAAAGAAATTTAGTAGCACAGTGTTAACTGAGGTTTTCCAAGTCATTAGGGGAAAAGAAATTGGCTGTATGTGGGGAAAAATATATATGTACAAATTTAAATCCCCATCTTATCCCATCTGCACAAATAAATTCCAGACAAATTAAAGACCTAAATTTAAAAATCAAAATTTTTATACAATTTTTAGAGACAATATTTAGAGAGAATAGTGTCCAGATTTTGATGTATGGAACAACTTCTTGAACAGGACCAAAAAGTGCAAATCTTAAAGGCATGAACTGGTAAATTCAGCAATATTAAAATTCAGATCTTCTGCACAACAGAAGATGCTATAAAATAGAGTAAGAATACAAGCCACACAACAAAAGAATGTGATTGCTACCTGTATAACTGACAAAAGATAATTACCCAGAATATACAAATAACTACAAATCAATATGAAATAGCAAACCACTCAGTAAAAATTACGGACAAAATATATGGGAAATGATATCTAGAAGAGGAAACACAAATGGTCAATAAAAGTTTTTAAAAAGATGTTTAACCTCCATAATAATAAGAAAATGCAAACTAAACCAAGTACAGCATTTTTTTTTTTTTTTCATGCTTATCAGAGTGTCATTGTGGTGGAAATTTGTCAAACTTGTCCACATAGCATGTAAACCCACTGCTTATGACTGGGGAATTCCCTCACTTGGAGGTAAAACTGGCCTTCTTCTAAGAAGCTGAAATGCCAGATGCAGTGATTCCAGCTTCTCTTGAAGTCCAGGGCATGGGCACATGACCTGGACTGCACCAGTCAGAGGCTGCTGACTGTGAATAACTCTTCTAAGGGGTAATGATGATGCTGGACCCAAGGCAAGGTCACGAACAGGACACACACTGTTGAGAGTGTCAGTGGTATAGCTGCAGTGGGTTGTGCTTGGAGTTGATGGCAGCCTAGTATTGGTGTCTTCACTGGACTGGATTTTGCATGTTTTACCTCGCTGTATAGCGCAGAATCTAGTGCCTCAGTCCCCCTTGTGAATGGTTCTGTAAATCTTCCAAAGTCCTTTACATATTTTTTTTTCCCTCCTTGAATCAACCAGAGTTTGTTTCTATTGAATGTAACATCCACTAACACCAAATGTTGGTGAGGATGTGGGATAATAGGATCTGTCACATACACTCTAGAGGGGCGAGGATATTTGTTATAGACACTTTTAAAAGCAACTCATTAATACATGTGAAGACGAAGATACACATATCCTAGGACCCCAACTTTTTACTCCTCGAATCATACTGAATAGAATTTCTTGATCGTATACACAGTTGAATGTGTATAAGGATTTCCATTGTTGTGGTGTTTTCAGTAGTGACAATTGGAAACAATTTTCATCAGAGGGAAAATGGCTAAATCAAGGGTGGTATATGCAGCTGGATTTAACAGTAAATGATAGTACATGAAATTGATCTCTAAGCCTGAATATGTATGAATTTCACAAAAATTCAGACCCAAAAGGAAATCTGAATATGATACCGAGGACATGTCATTTATGCACATTTACAAAACATGTAAAACAATACTCTGTGTGGATTATGGGAAAGGATAAAGGTATTTGTAGGAAGGGCAATAATAATGAAAACAAATTTCAGTAGAGAGATTGCCTCTGGGATGAGAAAGAGAGGTATAAGATATCTCAATTGTTTTCATTAAAAATGCCTGAAGAAAATATAACGCAACATTCATATTTTAAAATTCTTACTATTGGGTATATGGATACTGGTTATGTTACTCTACCTACTTTACTGTATATTTAAGTTATTAAAGAAAACCCAAAGCTTTTAAACTTAAAAAATTTAAGATGCTTTTATTTCATTTTACTTCACCTGAAAATGGTGATCACATATTTATTGAGTGTTTAGTATCTGGCAGACACAGCACTAACTATTTTATTTATATGATCCATGTAAGTGTTCACCCAACATTGTGAGGTAGATGAGCAGCTAATTTTAACCACCTGGAGATCTTTAAAAAAGACTGATACCTAGACCCCATTCTTAAAGATTATTCTGGTGAAACCTGGGCATTGGGAGTTTTTAAAGCACCTCCAGTAATTTTAACATGCAGTTAGGTGTAAGAATCCCTAAAATAGTTTATAAATATGTTTCTCAAATTCCACTTGATTAGAAGAATTACCAGAGACTGTTAAACATGCATCTTCCCAGGCCTCATCCTAGATCCACAAAATCAAAACCTCTAAGAGAGAATCCAGAATATTAGAATTTTTATCACGTGCTTAAAATACCCTTGTGGTCAGGCAAGTTTGAGAAACCTGAAGCTACTGTTTGCCCTTCGGAAAGCCATCAGTCAGCATGTGCCCATCCCCCTGACCCACACCCCTCTCCTAGGAGTTCTAATTCAGGAGGTCTCATGTGGGATCCAGAAAAACTATTTTCTTAAAAAAAAAAAAATAAGTCCCCTTGGATGACCAGCCATATTGATATGTATGGGTACACAGAGACTCAGGAATGTGAAGCACCAGGTCTGCCTGGTTCCACAGCTCACGCGATTTTCCCCATTCTGCACTCCCCTGGACTTGGAGTCAGTTTCCCCAGGTTCTATCTGTGCAGATCCTGACTCACTTTCTCCTTCCTGTCAAGGTAGCCTAGGATTAGAAACAAATGTGTACCCTTTTCGTCATGGGTAGGAACACAAACTGTAGAACCCATCCCCGTGGGGTAGGACTGGTGGCATCCCCACCTAGAAATAAGGCCCCAGCTCAGCAGGCCGTGGTGCAGGACACCATTTCAGGAACCTGGGGTGCCAGGGAGGGAAACACAAACAGCACCTCAGTGGGAATGTTGGACCTAATCTGTGCCCATGGAAGGAAAGTGGGACTCATGGAGCTGCTGTCAGTATTGATCCTGTCCTGATCCCTTTGGGCTCAGGAAATGTGTGTGTGTTTGTATGTTGGAGAGAGGGGAACAGCTTATGGGGCTCATGCTGATCCTGCAAAGCAACAGTCCAGGAAAATCAAGGGCAGTGTCCTTTCTTTTCCAATTCTTACTTCTAATCCAAGTCCCTCTTTAATCATCAGATGACTCAACCTAATGGCAGATTTTCCAAAGTGTGTTCTGTAAAACATAAATCCCAACAGTGAATTCTTGAAATAAAGAGAGGGGAGCTTCTATTGGGAAATGGTGCAAATCATATCCCTCTCTTAAGGATTTACAATGCTTATTAGCATTGAAAAGGGCCTTGAACAATCTTGCTTTCCCCTGGTGTCCTGAAGTAAGAGAGAGCCCAGTGATGTATCCCATCTTTGTTATAGAAATGTCTTAAAACTTTGTAATTTTAATGTTCTTGAGAATGGATTATGGAAAACAATATTATAAACTATCACATCACCTCTCTGTTGAGACTGTCAATGAGCCCTGTTTTCTGCAATAGTGGCTCCCAAATTTGGACACTTGTCAAATTACCTGGAGAGCTTTATTTTAAAATATCCATACCTGAGCTCCACCTCAGACCTATGCCTTCAGACAGTTAGCAATTAGGGCCCAACACTTACATATTCAGAAAATCTCCCAAGGTGATTTTGATAGACATCTGGTTTAGAACCATTGACATATAAAAGAAATTCTGAACTTGATCCTTGGCTCTGACCACATGCAAAACCCCAGTCTGTCTTTCTTCCTCTCTCTCCCTACTAAACACCATTGCACAGTATCTTCCCCACTTTCCTTTATGCTACTCCCCTAAGTGAATTGCTTTCTTGTCTCTATGTCCATTTTTTTTTTTTTCTGAATAATACTTTTTCTTCCTAGACAGCTTAAGTGCTATCCCCTATGCGAGAAATTCCCTCATGGCCCCAGTGTCTGAAGATTGCCTCTTTTCTTCATCTTCTTATATTTCCTATATGTGTAATGTGTTGTTCTGTCTTTTCCCTGGAGTTTCTTCTAATTACTCAACCAGGTCTCTGAAGCGAGGCCATATTGTGTACTGGTTAGGTACCCAGGCTTTAGACTGTGACAGTCCTGGCTCTGAGTTTGATCTCAGGTCGCAGTAGGACTCTTACCTCTTTTAAATCTCAGTTTCTCTGTGTGTAAAACTAATGAAAAAAATACACTTTGAAGAACTCCTGTAAAGGGTATAATGAAATAATAACAATTCCTAATGCTTAGTCAGTGCTTGGTAGAGGTTGCATTGGTGATTGCTGGGGTTTTTGGTGTGCTTTTTTTTTTTTAGATGGAGTTTCGCTCTTGTTGCCCAGGCTAGAGTACAATGGCACGATCTCGGCTCACAGCAACCTCTGCCTCCTGGGTTCACGCAACTCTCATGCCTCAGCCTCCTGAGTAGCTAGGATTACAGGCATGTGCCACCACGCCTGGCTAATTTTGTATTTTTAGTAGAGATGGGGTTTCTCCATGTTGGTCAGACTGATCTTGAACTCCCAACCTCAGGTGATCAGCCTGCCTCAGCCTCCCAAAGTGCTGAGATTACAGGTGTGAGCCACTGTGCCTGGCCGATTGCTGTTTTTATAACCATTAGGATGTAAGTTTCTTAAGGACAGGTATTCATTTTATTCATCAAAAACTCCCTTCCTTTAAAAAATGCCTGGCAGAGTGTAGCTGCTCCGTGATGAATCAGTAATAAACTCATCTCTCTGAGTGCCTGCTATGTTTGTATCCTTGGGCCTTTGAATAGTACCTAAAAGAAGACACAGCTTTAAAAATGTTTCTTGATCCTGTTGATGATATCCAAATTTATTTGTTTGCAATCTTTTGGGACTAGGTTGCTATCTACCTGAAGTACCTGCGTTGTTTTTACCTGAAACAAATCCATTTTTTAACTGTTTCACTGGAGAAACCCACTCACACCCTGGTTTTTGGAGGGAGTTCAGTAGGTGGCAGGCCATCTGTGTATTGGCCAATGACAACATTCAGTCTTTTCAGCTGGGCCAGATAGGGGCATTTGGTTGATGTCAGATCATTAGAAACACAGTTCTGAAATTCCTTTGAAACTGCTGAGACAGCAAATCTCCTCTTTTTTTCTGGGATTACTGGTAATACTATAAAGTATTGGTATTAAAGTAGAGAAACCCCATCTCTACTAAATACTAATAATAGTAATATTATCAGTTTGAAATCTCAGGGACACTAGATATAAACAGCTCTTCTGAGGATACAACAACCAAGAAGAAAACGAAGCTTGGCAATGGAGAAAGTGACTAAGTGCTGATGACATTGTTTACACCCCTGGTTCCAGCTGTGCCTGAAGCCAATACTTACTCTGAAATTTTCAGTTACACTGAGCCAACGACTTGCTCACAAGTGTCTTTGCTTAAGTCAGTTTGTGGTGAGTTTCTCTCACTTGCAGGGTATTCTGTAGTACAGTGATCCTCAAAGTGTGGTCCTCAGATCAATTCACTGGAGAACTTGCTTTCAATCTATATTTCCTGCCTATCTCCTCCACATTTACTTGTCTGAGGCCTAGTCCAGGTGGCCCCCTCTTGAAACCATCTTAACCACAAGGCTATAGGGCTCTGATTTTTACTATAATGATGCCTACTATAACCTGCCATGTATTGTTCTTGACCCCTGTCTTCTTTTGTCCACAGAGTCTAAGCTCTAGAGTCATGGATGTCATCTAATATATCTTTGATTCCACCACTGCACCCAGAACAGGGGCTGAAAAGTTGTCTAGAATTGCTTAAGAATCCTGATTTATGTTTTCAGGTGACCTCCTTTTTAAAAGTCCATTCCAGAAGGCAGCACCTCCTCAATTAGAGCTGTTAGCACCCAAAAGTGTGTTCACAGAGCTTGTCTCCCTTGGGTGATTTAAGGTTATAAAGTTCAGGGCCTTGTTAACAGCTCTTGTGAAGTGGTTGTCCTAGCTTCTAACATGGGTCACTGTAATAGTAGGCACAAGAGAAGCATAATTCGAGATCTTGCTAATTGCTCTTGCCTCGCTGAGTTAGACATTACGTCTGCATATGACGGAAGGTCGATGGAATGAAACAGTCCCTCAAGGAAGCTAATAGAAAGTCAATTACTTTGGCCCTATAAATTGCTTTTGAAACAGACCTTTGCTGGGCCTTGCAGGAGATAGCTTCCATACTCATCTCTTGGGGGTGAGTAAAGGGTCCTGAGGATCAGTTTGAGGCCTTGCCTGCCTCATGCTGGGCTAGGAAGCAACTCTCTCTCTAGCACCATAAACGGTCACATCATCTCCCCTGGCTGGAGCGCCCTGGCTTAGCCCTAACTTTGAATCTAACTCAACAGATGACTTTCATGTTTTGCAGGCAGGCTTCCCTTTAGCTAAGGTGGACAGGAGACTTATCGGGGTGTTCCAGAAAAGAGCAGGGCTCATCCGCACCTGGAAAGGATGCTTAGTCAGGCCCCCTGGCCAGAGGGGCTGTGCATCTGAGATCAACAGCAGGTGTGTCTCAGTTCTCCACCCCTGATACCGGGAATTGGCTCTGTGTCTCCCATCCAATGCAAGGCCCCATGGCTCAGGACTTACCCTGGGTCCAGAAAAGGTGTGGCTTCTGCTGCTCTGCTGTCCTTACTAGTGTGTTTTAGTGCTATTGAGCTAAGTGTGAACTGCTTCTTGTTTCAGCAAGCATTCTGGATACTCATTTTTTGTGTTTCAGAAAAATATACAGAGCAGTTTGGAAGTAAAATTGCAGCCCTTGGCAGAGAAGCTGTCATTACCCAGTCAGTGAAAAAGGAGGGGAACCATCCAGAGGTTCAAGGGCAGAGTGCTTAGCATCAGCTTGAGGGCCAACCCAAAAGGCTGTAGCTTCTTATTAAGAAGGACTGGCTGCTCTTGGGATACAAAAAAATTTGCTTTCATTTCAGTCTGGTTGCAAGCACCCCACCAACGATGTCTTTGCTTCTTTTCTCAGCCATTGATTTTTACTCACTTGGAGCCCATTAGGTATGTTCTTTTCTTTTTTTCTTGGAAAAAATAAGCATGAGGACTATTCAGAAGCTCTGAAATGAGGGGCCATGCGGGGAAGTTGGAAAAACATGGAGGTGACTGAAACCGGTTTTAGAGGCGTGACAAATCTCAGGCAGAAATGTGGGGCAGGGCTCTGCTCTAGGCTTCTTGTGGTGAACTGGGGGCCTTCCCTGCTCCTGGTTTATGACAGAGCCTCTCTCACATCCACAACTCTGAAGGGGGAATTGGGCTCCTGGAGACCTTGAAGGTAATGGCTGAATGAAGTCTGCATAGCCTCTTGCTCTCTCTGCCTCCTTTCTAAACAGGCAGCAAGAAACAGATCCACTGCAACCGCTCACCCTCTGCTCTGTGGTCCGTAATCTTTTCTGGGCCTTTTAGGTCAGGGCAGGCTGAGGACCCGAAAGGGTCAACTCTAAGAAAGGGAGGTGCTCATAGCCCCTTCATAATTATCCAGTGCATTGGGCTATTTTTTAGTGGCTGCCCATGCACCCTTGGCTGCTGTGTACATGTGTGTATATGTATGTGTACACGTGTGTGTGTGTGAGTGTGAGATGAGGAGTCAAAGGAGATTCTGAATGAGGAGAACTCAGCCCCTACCTCATGGATCTGACTCCTGCCTTTTCTATCCCCTCTTCTTATTGGTGGTAATGAACTTTGCAGAATCCTTAAGTCTTTTGCCATCAGCTTGGGTCATCTTCACCTAGTGTAGCTTCTAGGTCCTTTCTGGGACTCTGTGCATTTCAATCCCAGCATTTTAGTTTGACAGAACTGGGCCTCTGAGGTTGACAGTGTTCCCTCTACCCCAGCCTACTGATTGGCCTACTGATGGACAAGGAGGTAATTGGCAGCAAAGCAGAAAGAAGACTGGTGGTGTTTTTTTGTTGTTGCTTGTTTGTTTTGTGGTGGAGTCTCCCTCTGTTGCTCAGGTTGGAGTGCAGTAGTGCAATCTCGGCTCACTGCAACCTCTGCTTCCTGAGTTCAAGTGATTCTCTTGCTCCAGCCTCCTAAGTAGCTGGAATTACAGGCACATGCCATGACACCTGGCTAATTTTTGTATTTTTAGTAGAGACGGGGTTTCACCATGTTGGCCATGCTGGTCTCGAACTCCTGACCTCGGCCTCCAACTCCTGCCTCGGCCTCCCAAAATGCATTTTGATTGAGAGTTAAGGGGGAAGAAGATGTGGAAGAGAGATCAGGGTTGAGGGATTGTTTTCCTTGGGCTTTATTTGAACCCCTGTGTTGAAGGGATGTAAGTCAAAAGTTGATGGACTCAGTCTGGAGGAGCCATGCAAGGATCTGAGGCTTAGTAGATGCTTTAGAGCTGAGGGTCCTCAGAATGGCTGGGATGGTTTGGGCTGAGGCTGCAATTTCCCTGCAGGGACTTGGAAGCCAGGGCAGTCCTGATTCCCTGAAGATTCTTAATGTGGGGAGAATGGGGACATTGGGGTTCTCCTTGGCAGAGAGGTTGGTGCCACGTGTAGGTTTTAGGTAGCGGAAATTGACAAGTGGGAGGTGAAGAGGGAGAACAGGAAGGTAGGTCTGAAGTCACAATAGCTATAGATGCCTTTGTGGACATGTGTGGAATCTTTTGGGGAGAGAAGATACTCTGATGGGAGGCAAGTCCCTGTTTGGGCAGGAAAATGAGGACTTGGAACCACTGGAGTTTGAGCACTAATGCAAATGTATCTCCCACAGTGACGTGATAAGCTGGCCAGAGACTGGATATCCCTACCACTTGTAATGACCAAAACCAGAAAAGCTGGAGTCCCAAAGAGCACCAGTGCATGGGTCAGGGAGGAAGCAGAGGTGGGGTCTGTGGATGGCTTTGCCCACTGGAGTGCCTGCTGCAGCTGAGGTGCTGCTGTCTACCCTGCACGGGCAGCTTTCAGGGGCAGCCAGGAGAGTTCAGAGCTGAGGGGCAGGGACAATTCTTCCTGAAAGAGGTCATTCCGGGGTGTGTGTGTGTGTGTGTGCACAGGCAGCATTATTCTTTTATTTTACTCTTAAGAGTTGCAAATTTTAATAATAAAATAATTTCATTCTTAAGTGTTGCAAACCTAAGACAGGAGATAAAAACAGTTTTCACAGAAAAGCACACTTTCTTTTTTTTTTTTTTTTTTTTAAGATGGAGTCTTGCTCTGTCACCCAGGCTGGAGTGCAATGTAGTAATCTTGGCTCACTGCAACCTCTGCCTCCCAGGCTCAAGTAATTCATTCTCCTGACTCAGCCTCCCAGTAGCTGGGATTACAGGTGCTGGCCACCACACTTGGCTAATTTTTGTATTTTTAGTAGAGACGGGTTTCACCATGTTGGCCAGACTGGTCTTGAACTGATGACCTCAGGTGATCTGCCCACCTTGCCCTCCCAAATTGCTGGGATTACAGGCATGGACCATTGTGCCTGGCCAGAAAAACACACTTCTTTTTTGTGCTCTGGTCTGAATTGATTACATTTTGCATGTTCTTCTTGACTCTGTTAAGTGGCTGCTCTTCCATCCCAGCTGCAATTTCCTTTTTTGAAACGTCCCTTTCTTCCGCCTCTTATTTCTGCTTTTCCTCACTGTCCTACACATCCCCTTCCTCCTTCCCCCCAGGCATACTAAAACTATTGTTTGGGTTTGGTTTGTTGTCACACTTGATTTTCAGGGCACCTTAGGAGAGTGGGTTATGGTTATGTAGGACTGCTGTTAACAAGGATGGGGCAGCTGTCCGTCTCACAGTTTTTTGCTCTTTGCTTGGAAAGCTCTGGTACTTAGGGACTGTCCCCTCATGGCCATGGCCATATTCCATGACCCTGTTCCATGCCACAGCTGATCTCTCTGATGGGGCCAATCAGATTATCCCTGCCTTGGGACCATGAAACTTGGAACAGAAAATCTGAGAGTGGAGCTGAGCCATCCCAATGACAGCACTGGAGAAGGAAGGTTCATTGTAAATTCCTGCTACCATAGCAGCTGCTGCAGCTGTGGGCTCATGTGCTGGGCTGGCAGAGGGGAAAGCACTCACACTATGCTCCACTAAACAGTGGAGATGCTGTACTAGAGTGAACCGTGCTTCACTAACAGACAAGACAAGAAGTTTATTTCTTGCTTACACATTGCATGATGGTTGGGTGGCTCTGTAGAGCTGATCTCCTCAAGCAGTGACTCAGATTTTGGTGGTTTCCATTGGGTGGATGTGCCAGCTGGAATGAGTGTTCAAAATTGCTTCAGCAAGGCAAGAGGGGGGAGGAAATGTATCAGCTGTTCACCACAGTGGCTCAGAAAGGTCACACTGAAGTGTCACATGTCACTAGAGCTCCCATTTCATTTGCCACACAGGTCATGAACCACCCTCCCCCAGGGAACGACAGAGGAATACATGACTATTCAATGAGCATGACTTCTGTCGGCCTCATATAATATTTTGGAAGATGAGGAAAAAGGAAAAAGAAGCTGTTCTTTAAAATGCCAAAATTTTCATGCGATGAGAGTACTTCTTGACATAAATATTTTAAGGCTAACAGAATCTTTAGAGTGAGGCTAGAGACAAGGTTAAAGATATTATATTGAATGAATTCAAATATGCCTGAGCAAAGGTGACCACTGGTATCCCTATCTTATCCTTCTGGTCACTGAAAAGACAGGTCAACTGACCCCTGCTGCTTCCAAATGCATAGAGCTGAAATTGGGGCACTGTGTGAAAATCGGGTGCAGGCTGTTTTTTAAGTAAAATTGCCTATCTGCTTTTGTAGATGCAGGAGGATATGTCTTGAATCACCAGGTAGCTATCAGAACTTCAAGTGGGAGAGGAGGCAGGAATTGTAGGACAGGAGGGTAAAGTATGCAGGGAGAGTATTGGAGTGAGGAGTAGTTTGGAAAGACTGGGGATGGATGGATGGATGGGGGAACCTGCCGTGACCCTGCCGTGGTCAGAGAATACATGAAAACACTAGGAGAAGATTTCCTAGCTGGTGACTAAGAAAGGAAAGAAATTGTAGAGGAGGTTTAGAGAATCAAAGACTCTTCAGCTCCTGTGGCCTAACCCCTTTCCAGCAAGCCCTCTGAATATGCTTAGAATTGCAAGACATCCATTAAGAAACCAATGTCATCTCTCTAAAGCCCATGGCACAGCGCCCTAGGAATTCAGAGGCAAGGACTGTGTTTCCTTTCTTGAAGATTTCCTTTACACATGGCCTTAAAGTATTGTGGTTCTTGCTGCAGAAGATGTGAAGGCAGAAAACTACTAAGTTTGGGCAAAAGTAATTGTGGTTTTGGACCATGAATTTTAAATCATTATAACTAGGCTCAAACACATCTTTATTAATCAAAATAGAAACCGTTACAATCAACACATTTTTGCCAAAGAGAAATAAGTTTATTCCTATATTGTAAAACCCATGCTTTGGGATTTAACAAAGTCTTGGAAGACAATTTTTTTTTTTTGTTTTTTTTTTTTTTTTTTTTTTTTGCATCCTGCTGGTTGTGTTAGAGTTTTCACTGAAAAAAGTTGTTGAGATGCTTGAAGAAGTATTAGTTGGTTGGTGAGACATCAGGTGATATGGCGGATGTGGCAAAACTTTGTAGCCCTAATCATTCAACTTTTGAAGAGTTGTTTGTGAGACGCATGGTCAGACGTTGTCATGGAGAAGAACTGGGCCCTTTCTATTGACCAATGCCGGCTGCAGGCACTGCAGTTTTCAGTGCATCTCATCGATCTGCTGAGCATACTTCTCAGATGTAATGCTTTCGCTGGGATTCAGAAAGCTATAGTGGATGAGGCCAGCAGCAGACCATTGGACAGTGACCATGACCATTTTTTGGTGCAAGTTTGGCTTTGGGAAGTACTTTGGAGCTTCTTCTCAGTTGAACCACTGAGCCGGGCATCACTGGTTGTCATATAAAATCCACTTTTCATAGCACGCCACAATCCGATGGAGAAACGGTTCGTTGCTATTGCGTAGAATAAGAGAAGACACTTCAAAATGACATTTTAAAAAAATTTTTCTCTCAGCTCATGAGGCAACCACTCATTGAGCTTTTTCACCACTCCAATTTGCCTCAAATTCTGAGTGACCCTAGGACAGTTGATGTTGAGTTCTTCAGCAACTTCTGGTATAGTTGTAAGAGGATCAGCTTTGATGATGGCTCTCAATTGGCTGTTCTCAACTTCTGATGGCCAGCCACTAGCTCATCATCAAGGTTCTCGTCTCCTTTGCAAAACTTCTTGAACCACCACTGCACTGTATATTCCTTAGCAGTTCCTGGGCCAAATGCATCGTTGATGTTGTGAGTTGTCTCTGCTGTTTTATAATCTGTTTTGAAATCGAATAAGAAAATCACTTGAATTTGCTTTTGGTCTAATGTAATTTCCATAGTTTAAAATAAACATAAAATAAACAGCAAGTAATGTCATTAGCAAAAAAACATTGAGCAAGAAATGCCCATTAAAATGATGCATAACATAACCATATTTATTTAGAATGTATTCCAATATCAAATGGCAAATTCCAACAATGCAAAAACTGCAATTAGGTTTGCACTCACCTAATAGTAAAGAACATTTTTCTTTAATTCCAGTTTAAGTGAAAAATGAGAGAAAGATTTAGCTTAGCAGCTAATTTTATTTCTGAAAATTTTTAAGGATACTTTAAAAAATTCAAATGAAGAATCTCTCCCATTTATCTAGTTTTTTTTTTTTTTTTTCCTCTTCTCTCTCTCTTAAAGAGAAGTTGAATTCTGTCTCATTGTGGCTACTCATATCTCTGGTTGAGGAGGAGGACTGTGTTCTTCCTCCTACACTTGGATTTGACATGGCACTTTTAAAGGCATTGTCCTCATTCCTGTCTCCCTCCACTCCATGCTGCCTCCTCAGGCCTGCTTTTTTTTTTTTTTCTTGAAAAAAAATCACAGTGTGAAGCAGACTCTTGCTTTTGGCCTTCCACTGGTGGTGAGGTTAGTGGGCAACAGGGCATAGTGGAAAGAATGTAGGCATCAGTCACATGGACCTAAGTTTGAGCCCTGGCTCTGTCCACTATAGGCTTAGGGTGAGTAAATTCATTCCTTTATGTCTTCGTTTTCTCCTCTCATCTTCTTCAGGGACTATGATGCCTATGCAAAGCATTTAGCATTATCTGGGTTGCATAGTAGGAATGCAAAAAATGGAAGATAATTCCACCTTTGTGTAGACGTGGAGATGGGCTTAACAGAGTCTCTGGAAATTGTTAACTTTCTCATATTTCCAGAAGAGTGGTTATGAATCTCATCTGGGTCACAGACTCATTCAAGAGTCTGAGGAATGCCCCAGTACCCTTCCAGAGAAAAAGGAACTATGCAGGTGACATAACATTTTGCATACACTTTTATGATGTTACTTATTCTACTTCAGTACTTCTCAATTGGTTGCACTATGAATATCCTTTTTTTTTAAATTTTACTTTAAGTTCTGGGATACAGGTGCCGAATGTGTAGGTTTGTTACATAGGTATACATGTGACATGGTGATTTGCTGCACCTATCAACTCATTTTCTAAGTTTTGGACCCCACATACATTAGCTATTTGTCCTAATACTCTCCCTCCCCTTGCCCCCTAGCCTTTGATTTGCCCTGGTGTAGTTGTTCCCCTCCCTGTGTCCATGTGTTCTCATTGTTAGACTCCCACTCATGATTGAAAACATGTGGTGTTTGGTTTTCTGTTCCTGTGTTAGTTTGCTGAGAATGATGTCTTCCAGATTCATCCAAGTCCCAGCAAAGGACACAATCTAATTCCATTTTATGGTTACATAGAAATCCATGGTGTATATGTACCATATTTTCTTTATCCAGTCTATCATTGATGGGCATTTGGGTTGGTTCCATATCTTTGCTATAGTAAATACTGCTGCAATAAACAAATGTGTGCATGTGTCTTTATAGCAGAATGATTTATATTCCTTTGGTATATACCCAGTAATGGGATTGCTGGGTCGAATGGTATTTCTGATTCTAGATCCTTGAGGAATCTTCACACTGTCTTCCACAGTTGTTGAACTAATTTACATTCCCACCAACAGTGTAAAGGCCTTCCTATTTCTCCACAGCCTCATTAGTATCTATTGTTTCTTGACTTTTTAATAATCGCTATTCTGACTGGCGTGAGATGGTATCTCATCGTGGTTTTGATTTGCATTTCTCTAATGATCAGTGATGTTGAACTTTTTTTCATGTTTGTTGGCTATGTAAATGTCTTCTTTTGAGAAGTGTATGTTCATATCCTTTGCCCACTTTTTGACGGAGTTGTTTTTTCTCTTGTAAATTTAAATTCCTTGCAGATTCTAGATACTAGGCCTTTGTCAGATGGGTAGATTGCAAAAATTTTCTCCCGTTCTGTAGGTTGCCCATTCACTCTGATGATAGTTTCTTTTACTTTGCACAAGCTCTTTAGTTTAATTAGATGACATTTGTCAATTTTGGGTTTTGTTGCAATTGCTTTTGGTGTTTTTGTCATGAAGTCTTTGTCCGTGCCCATGTCCTGAATGGTATTGCCTAGGTTTTCGTCTAGGGTTTTTGTGGTTTTGGGTTTTACATTTAAATCTTTAATCCATCTTGAATTAATTTCTGTATAAAGTGTAAGGAAGGGGTCCAGTTTCAGCTTTCTGCATATGGCTAGCCAGTTTTCCCAGCACCATTTATTAAATAGGGAATTCTTTCCCCTTTGCTTGTTTTTTTCAGGTTTGTTGCAGATCAGATGGTTGTAGATGTATGGTGTTATTTCTGAGGTCTCTGCTGTGTTCCATTGGTCTATGTGTCTGTTTAGGTAGCACTACCAAGCTGTTTTGGTTACTGTGCTCTTGTAGTAAAGTTTGAAGTCAGGTAGCCTGATGCCTACAGCTTTGTTCTTTTTGCTTAGGATTGTGTTGGCTATGTGTTCTCATTTTTGGTTCCATATAAAATTCAAAGTGGTTTTTTTCTAATTCTGTGAAGAATGTCAATGGTAGTTTGATGGGAATCGCATTGAATCTATAAATTACTTTGGGCAGTTTGGCAATTTTCATGATATTGATTCTCCCCTTCATGAGGATGGAATGTTTTTCCATCTGTCTGTGTCCTCTCTTATTTCCTTGAGCAGTGGTTTGTAGTTGTGCTTTAAGAGGTCCTTCACAACCCTTGTTAGGTGTATTCCTAGGTATTTTGTTCTCATTTTAGTGATTGTGAATGGGAGTTAATTCATGATTTGGCTCTCTGCTTGTCTATTGTTGGTGGATAGGAATGCCTGTGATTCTTGCACATTGGTTTCGTATCCTGAGATTTTGCTGAAGTTGCTTATCAGCTTAAGGAGGTTTTGGACTGAGATGATGGGATATTCTAAATATAAAATCATGTCATCTGCAAACTGAGACAACTGGACATCCTCTCTTTCTATCTGAATACTCTTTATTTCTTTCTCTTGCCTGATTGCCCAGATCAGAACTTCCAATACTATGTTGAATAGGAGTGATGAGAGAGGGCATTCTTGTCTTGTGCCAGTTTTCAAAGGGAATGCTTCTAGGTTTTGTGCATTCAGTGTGATATTGGCTATGGGTTTGCCATAAGTAGCTCTTATTATTTTGAGATGTGTTCTATCAGTACATAGTTTATTGAGAGTTTTTAACATGAAAGGATGTTGAATTTTATCAAAGGCCTTTTCTTCATCTGTTGAGATGATCAGGTGGTTTTTGTCATTGGCTCTGTTTATGTGATGAATTACATTTATTGATTTGTGTATGTTGAATCAGCCTTGCATCCCTAGGATGAAGCTGATTTGATCCTGATAGATAAGCTTTCTGATATTCTGCTGGATTCAGTTTGCAGTATTTTATTGAGGATTTTTGCATCGATGTTCATCAGGGATTTTGCCCTGAAGTTTTCTGTTTTTGTTGTGTGTCTACCAGGTTTTGGTGTCACGATAATGCTGGCTTCACAAAATGAGTTAGGGAGGAGTCCCTCCTTTTTAATTGTTTGGAATAGTTTCAGAAGGAAGGGTACCAACTCCTCTTTGTAACTCTGGTGGAATTTGACTAGGAATCTGTCTGGGATTTTTTTAGTTGGTAGGCTATTAATTACTACCTCAATTTCAGAATTTGTTATTGATCTATTCAGGGATTCGGCTTCTACCTAATTAGTCTTGTGAGTGTGTATGTGTCCAGGAATTTATCTATTTCTTCTAGTTTTTCTAGTTTATTTGCATATTCTCTGATAGTAGTTTGTATTTCTGTGTGGTCAGTGGTGACATTCCCTTTATAATTTTTTATTACATCTATTTGATTCTTCTCTCTTTTGTTCTTTATTAGTCTAACTAGTGGTCTATCTATTTTGTCTTTTTTTTTTTTTTTTTTTCAAAAAACGAGCTCTTGGATTCATTGATTTTTTGAAGGGTTTTCGTGTCCCTATCTCTTTTAGTTCTGCTCTGATATTAGTTATTTCTTGTCTTCTGCTAGCTTTTGGATTTGTTTGCTCTTGCTTCTCTAGCTCTTTTAATTGTGATGTTACAGTGTAGATTTGAGATCTTTCTAGCTTTCTAATGTGGGCGTTTAGTGCTACACATTTTCCTCTTAACTCTTAACTGTGTGTCCCAGAGATTCTGGTGCACTGTCTCTTTGTTCTTACTGGTTTCAAAAAACTTACTGATTTCTGCCTTAATTTCATTATTTACCCAGGAGTCATTCATGAGCATGTGTTCAATGTCCATGTGGTTGTGTGGTTTTAAGTGAGTTTCTTAATCCTGAGTTCTAATTTGATTGTACTGTGATCTGAGACACTGTTATGATTTCAGTTCTTTTGCATTTGCTCTGGAGTATTTTAGTTCAAATTATGTGGTCAATTTTAGAATACATGCCATGTGGCACTTGGAAGAAGGTATACTCTGTTGATTTGGGGTGGAGAGTTCTGTGGATGTCTATTAAGTCCGTTTGATCCAGAGTTGAGTTCAAGTCTTTAATAGCCTTGTTAATTTTCTGTCTTGTTGATCTGCCTAATATTGACAGTGGGGTGTCAAAGTCTCCCACTATTATCATGTGGGAGGCTAAGTCTCTTTGTAAGTCTCTAAGAACTTGTTTTATGAATCTAGGTGCTCTTAAATTGGGTGCCTATATATTTAGAATAGTTAGCTCTTCTTGTTGAATTGATCCGTTTACCATTATGTAATACCCTTCTTTGTCTTTTTTGATCTTTGTGGTTTTAAAGTCTGTTGTGTCAAAGACTACGATTGCAACTCCTACTTTTTTTTGCTTTCCTTTGCTTGGTAAATACTCCTCCATCCCTTTATTTTGAGTCTATGTGTGTCTTTGCACATGAGATGGGTCTTCTGAACACAGCACACCAATGGGTCTTGACTCTTTATGGAATTTGCCATTCCATACCCTGTAATTGGAGCATTTGGCCCATTTACATTTGAGGTTAATATTGTTATGAATAAATTTGATCCTGTCATCATGATGCTAGCTGGTTATTTTGCATACTGGTTGATCCAGTTTCTTCATAGTGTCGTTGGTCTTTATCTTTTGATGTGTTTTTGCAGTGACTGGTAATGGTTTTTCTTTTCTATATTTATTGCTTCCTTCAGGAGCTCTTTCTGAGTGGTATTGTGTGTATTTCCTGAATTTGAATGTTGGGCTGTCTTGCTAGGTTGGGGAAGTTCTCCAGGATAATATCCTGAAGAGTGTGTTCCAACTTGATTCCATTCTCCCCATCTCTTTCATGTACTCAAACCAACCATGGGTTCAGTCTTTCTACAGAGTCCCATATTTCTCAGTGGTTTTATTAATGTCTTTACATTCTTTTTTCTCTAATCTTGTCTGCATGCTTTATTTCAGCAAAATGGTCTTCAAACTCATATTCTTTCTTCTGCTTGGTCAATTTGGCTATTAATACTTGTGTATGGTACACAAAGTTCTTGTGCTGTGTTTTTCTGCTCCATCAGGTCATTTATGTTCCTCTTTAAACTGGTTGTTCTCATTAGCAGCTCCTACGACCTTTTATCAAGGTTCTTAGCTTCTTTGCATTGGGTTAGAAAAAGCTCCTTTAGCTCAGTGGAGTTTGTTATTACCCATTTTCTGAAACTTACTTCTGTCAATTTGTTAATCTCATCCTCCATCCCGTTCTGTACCTGTGCTGGAGAGGTGTTGCAATCATTTGGAGGAGAAGAGGTATTCTGGCCTTTTGGGTTTTCAGCACTTTTTTTTGTTGTTCATTCTTTCTCATCTTCATTAGTTTGTCTAGTATAGATCTTTGAGGCTGCTGACACTTGGATGGGGTTTTTATGGGGACATTTTTGTTGTTGTTGATGCTGTTGTTGCTTTCTGTTTGTTTGTTTTTCTTACAAGGGTCAGGCCCCTCTTCTGTAGGGATGCTGTGATTTGCTGGGGGTTCATTTCAGGCCCTATTCATCTGGTTTGCTCCCATGCTTGGAGATGTCAGTTGAGGAGGCTGGAGAACAGCACAGATGAGTGCCTTCTTCTTCCTCTGGGATCTCTGACCTTGAGGGACACAGACCTGATACCTGGAGGAATGCTCCCGTATAGGTTGTCTGACAACCCCTGTTGGAGGTTCTCACTCAGTTGGGTGGCATAAGGAGCAGGACCCGCCTTAATGAAGCACTTTGACGGTCCCTTGGTGGAGGAGGTGTGCTTTGCTGGGGGAAACCCACTCGTCTGAACTGCCTGGATTCCCCAGAACTCCTCCTTTGACTGTGTGTGGTGGGGGGCTCCCCTGCCCCCACCCGTGTGGCTCTCAGGTGGGCTGCCACACCACACTGCTATTCCTTTCTCTCCATTAGTCACTCCAGCCTTCTAGTAAGTTCTGATGACAGAACCTGGATACTTCAGTTGCCAGTGCAGGATTGGCATGCTGTTATGATTCTCTTCAATGGGAGCTTCCCATCACCACCGCTTCTAGTTGGCCATCTTGGCTCTGCAAATCAAATATCCTTTTTTAATGACAATATAATTTGCCTTCCACTCTACTCCCCCAACCTTAGAGAAGTGGCACTTCTCATCCTATTGACTGAGAAAATACCTAATGATATGCAGCTACTCTGAAATTTGTAATGCTTCTGAAATATTTTGCATTTTGTTAATCACAGCATCTATAGAGATTGAAAGGAAAAGTTTAAAAAATGTATCTGTGAGCTGCATGATTGATTCCATCTGAATTCAATGCTTGGTGTCCACGTGGATTCCTCCACTGTGGGAAATCTTTCCTATAGACAGGTTTATGGAATCAAAGACTGGAAGGAAATCAAAGGACCCTTCCATCCAGCTCCATTATTTTATATAGCACAGAGTTCAAAGGAGGGAAAGCAACTTTTCCAAAATCACACAGCCAGATGGAATTAGTGGGAAGACCAGAACCCAGGATCCCTATGGTCTCACTGCTGCCTGAAGCTAACTCTTTCTGGTAGCTCTGGGTTAGTGGAAATTCTTTTCTGTCAGCCAGTGTCAGTGGCCTGTGGGGAGTGAATTAGGAAACAAAGGTTGTCAGGTGACTCTAGTCTCAGAGCTAGAGTGACTGTATAATTTATCCTCCAAAGTGGGACCCATTTGAGAGTGAAAAGAAGCACTATTAATAATGATGCCAGGGCAGTAGGTGAAACTAGGACCCTTCCGGGCAAGCTGGGGCATAGTGGTCACTCTGCTAGAAGCCCATTTAGACCTATGAAAGTCCTATTTCAGAGCTCTTTAAAAGCCATTTCTCTATAGGGATGTCTTACTTGGAGGAGGTTAGGCCAAGTGTCTACCTTGGCTTCTTGCCAGTTTCATGCACTGAGAGCAGAGAAAAAAAAAAAAGCCTCACATTTTGGAAACTCATTGGGAATGACTTGTCTCTTACTGTAAACTGCCAAGAGGTTTTTAGGTTCCTGTTTCTCACCCCTGCTCTACCTTGAAGCTGCAGAAAGGCTCAGAAAGAGCTGACACTCATGATGAGAGGGAACTAAGGAAGAGGGTGGCCTGTGCTGCTGATTAGATCTTAGCAGGTGACCCCATGCAGGGGAATGCCTACAGGCCTGGAGAGGAGTCTTTCCCAGTGGGAAGAGAGTGCCCTTTTCTAGTCCTGAAGTCAGAAGGATCATCAGTTCTTACAGACATCATAGGGTTATGAGCCTAGTGTCCTGGAGAGTGCCTGGGACTGGGTGCCCTTCTAGGTAACCTTAAACAAGCACTTCTTTTCTCCTTAGTTTTCTAATGTATGAAATTGGAGATTGGTCTAATTTACTGCTGCTCTGGGTTAGTCTGAGTGTGATGGTCTGTGCTGCAGGAACAAATACCCTCCACATCTGAGTGATTTCACACAACAAGGATTTATTTCTCTCTCATGCTACACATTTAACTTAGATGGACAGAGTGGGCACTGCTTTTATAGCTACTCAGGGTCCCAGGCTCCATTTCATGACGCATGATTCACAAAGCTACAGCAGGAATAGGAAAGTGGGAATTGAGTGCTGGCAACTAAATACTTGTACCTAAAGTAACATGTACCATTCACATCTCATTGGTCAAAAGCAGCCACATGGTCACACATAAACCTCGAGAAGGTAAAGAAGAGCAGCCTTACCATGTGCCCAAAAGTTGGACAATCAGAATAAATATTTATAAATGCTCCCATGACTAACCCACCCTCAAATTTTCTTAAATTTAAGTGTTACATTGGAAAGATCATTTCCTTTTTACTCCCTAAATAAAATTGAATTGAGATGCACACAATAAAAAATAGGTAGAAGTGAAGTTCATTTGGTTGCAATGAGAGTTGATAACCTAGACCTTCACCCTTTAAGCGTGATCTTTGTCTTTTTTAGGAAGATAATATGATAACATTGGAGATGATAGATTGGGGAGGGAAGTACAGGGGAGAAAGGAGACCAGTTAAGTGACTTTTTAGAGTTTGTTAGACAAAGGAGAATACAAATGAGGGCTGGACTAGAGGATGGGATAGGAAGGTATATCAGTTTTCTGTAGCTGCATAACAATTACCCCAAAATTAGTCACTTTAAGCAACACATTTAGTATCTCAGTTTCTGTGGGTCAGGAATCTGGGCATGGCTTAGCTGGGTCCTCTGATTTGAGGTTTCTCCCCAGCTGTGGTTAAGGTGATGACAAGGGTTCCTGTTATCTGGAAGTTCAACTGGGTCAGGATCCTTTTGCGAAGACTCTTAGGGGTTGTTGGCAGGACTCAGTTTCTTGCTCGCTGTTAGCTGGAGGTCACTCTCAGTCCTTTACCAGGTAGCTCTCTCCATTAGAACAAACAGAGCCAGAAAGAGAATGGCAGCAAGATGGAAGTCTCAGAATTTTGTAACCTGATAACAGAAGTGGCATCCCATTGTGTTTGCCATGGTCTATTGCTTGGAAGTCTCGAGGTCCAGCCCATGCTCAGGACCTTACATAAGGGGACTGCACTAGGGTGCAGACACCAGGAGGGAGACCACTGGGAGCCACATCAGAAGCCACCTACTACAGGAGCATCTGGAAGAAGTCAAGAAACCTGAGCTGACATGAACAAGACTGAGGATTATGGGGATAAGGAAGGAGTAGACAGTGCCTCCAGAGCTTTAGTTTGGGTTAGGATGATTGCTGATGACATTATTTAAAATGAGCATGGCAAAATGAGGAGATGGGAAATGGGTTAAGCCTTGAAGCATTAAATGTTAAACTGAGCATAAGTCATTCTGGGCCCCGGGCTACTCAGAAGCCCAGTAGAAAGGAACTCTTGACTTCTTCTGACAGGGCACCCACAGTCATCCTGCTCTATTCTCTCTTACTCTTCTCTGTGCCTTAGGGTTTGTACTGACTAAGGGAATTCAGAGTGAGGTTCCCAGCAAGCAGAGGTGATTAAAGTGGGTTTAACAGTCCAGTCATTTCCATGGAAATTACTAGGCTCTGACTCTTGTGCCAGGTCTGTACATCTGCTGCTAGAGCTGAAGAATCAAAGAGGCCAACTTAAGCCCAAACTTGCATAAGGCTTTAAGGAGACCATGAAAAAGACTGGGCTTTACACAGTCAAGCCTGCCTGGCTCAGCTCTTTTTGAGAAACATGGCAAGTGGCTTATTTAACATTATTTTTTTCCATGTGTGTAAACTTCCTAAAAGGTTGACCTAAATGAGTTCTTAGCAAGATCTGATAGCCCAGGACAATTAAATAATCCGTTTTAATAGGATTACAGGCTGTGCTAAGGGAGACTGGCAGCTTTTAGGCTCTGCATTTTAATATGTGCTTAAAGAAAGCACGGGAGAGAGGAGACAGAAGACAGGTTTCCTGTGTTGTTTTGCCCTCCCTAAACTGCCAATATCTCTAGCTCACAGTATCTTTGGCTGCTCAAACCGAGGACATCCGGGATCCTCTTCTGGCATTGTCTCCAGCTAGTTCTGAGTTTTTCTGCCTCTCTGGACTTTCGTGAAAGGATGCAGTGAACTGAACAATCCCTCAAGGATAGTATAGTAAGGGCCTGGTTTCTTCCGGTCATCCTTCCCCCAAGGTCTCCTCCTAGCTCCCTTATTTCAGGATCTTGATTGCATGAGTCAGTGGGGAAGAGACTACAGACTTGACCCAGGGAGTCTCTGAGAGAGATTCTGTGTGCTGGAGCCTGGGCTGTTCCTGGGTCTCATGACACCGGTCATGGATGTTCAGGATGGAGAGTCTCTGTAGTGCTCACTGTGGAAAGTGCTGCCATGTGGGAAAGGGGGTGTATAAAACATTTCCCCAGTGCAAAGCAGACCTGTGAGTAGCAGGCCTTCCCTCCTTTACTTACGTTTGGAGAGGGAGTGCTGGTTGACATGCAGGAGGACCTGATCTGAATTTTAAATGGAATTCCTTCTCCAACGACGTGTTCTGTGAATGGCAAGGCCAATCAAGAAGAAAAAAATTAAATTCCATCCTCACAAAGGCAGGTGAGACCCATGTCAGATCAGTAGCAAACTGTTAATTAAGAATATATTCTGCAAAAGGACCCATGCTCAGTGCGCCAGAATGCCTTAAGTCAGCGCTTTAAAGGCAATGAAGCTAATTTGAAAATGTATTCACTGAGTCATAATGAGTGAATGAAAACAATATTTTGTCAAAGTTTCATTCAATTAAAGAAGCACAAAGAGGCTATCTTATTAATCACCAGTTTGAATGTTCTGAATATCAACTTGGTTTAAAAAAACTTATTTTTTAGCCTCAATCAAGCTCCTTGCGTTGCTAACAAGAGCCAATCTGCTTATTTGAAGCTATTATATTGTTTCTGCATATGGACCATATATATATATATACACACACATATAATATATATGTATTTCTTATTCATTATTCGTTATTACCTGGTCCACACTTTGGATTTCTCTTGCCTTGTCTTGAGAGTGGACCACACTCTGCTTTGCCCAAAATGGCCCAAGATCAAAAGTGGATATTTCTTAAGATAAATGAGTGAGGTTATAAATGGAATCTGAAGCCAGGGAATAGCAGAGTAGGAGGAGCAAAATCAGCCAATTCATCAAGGCTCCTTTATTAAGCACTTGTTTTGTGCACAGCACCATGGGGATATAGAAAGTACTGAACCAGAGTGCCTGCCTCCAATTGGCTTTTTTTTTTTTTTTTTTTTTTTTTTTCTGAGATGAAATCTTGCTCTGTTGCCCAGGCTGGAGTGCAGTGGTGCGATCTCAGCTCACTGCAAACTCTGCATCCCAGGTTCAAGCAATTCTCCCTGCCTCAGCCCCCTGAGTAGCTTTTAAGAAAGATAATGTTAGTGAGTAGAAGAACAACCTCAGAGGGCAGGGATCATGCCTATCTTGTTTGTGGTTTATATGTCCTGTGGCTTGATTAATGCATGATGTAAAAAAAAAAAAAAAGTGTTATTTGAATGACTGAATGTGGAAAATAATGAGGGCAAATGGTGTTCAGGAAAAAGAGAAGTTTTGGAATCACAGAGCACACAGACAAAGGGCATATGCCAACAGCACAGCTTCCCTGGGTCTGGTGTCTTGTCATCATCCCTGCTTTTCTCTGCCAACCAAAGCCATCCAGTATTTTAAAGCTCCTTTAGCTTTTTCTCTAAGTTATTTCCCTTGATCTTGAAGCCAAAAGAGATCTCCCCCTCCTTGGGTTGCAATAACATTTTATTTCAATCAGTAATAAGACATTTATAAGACATCATATATTTCAATGGAGGCTAGTAGGAAGAAATGAGTTAGACTTTTTTTCTGGGAAAATATTTAATTTTTAAGATAATCCCACGATAAAAGCACTATCATTATCTCCTTCTTACAGTAGTGGATACAGGCACAGGAAGGTTAAGGAACTTATCGAAGAGCCCAGAGCTGCCATGAGGTGGTCCAGAATGATACTCAGGCCTGTTGGGCTCCATCCCCTTTCACGTTCACCAAGTCATGCTGTTTTCTTTTCTCCTCTCTTCTGTCCTCCCATCCTGGTTCCTTTCCCTGCAATGCTTGGTTGATTTACATCTTACAGCACTTGAAGATTTTACCCTTGTGGAGGGTGATAGGCATAGCGTGTCTTGTTCTATGTTCACTACACTGCACAAGATACTCTAATTTGTCTTCGATAAACAGAGATAACCACATTTCCACTGCCCATGCCTTAGCACTGACTGAATGCCTTTCCTGCTTCTGTAGTCCAAATGAGGCCCACAATTACTTCCCCTTTTTGCCAGACTCCCTGGTCTCAGCTGAGAAGCCAATTGAATAGGGGACAGCCAGGACTCGAGACTGAGGCTTGTATATGATGAACCATATTCCATTTAACGCTTAAAGCTGATACGGTGAGCCCAGTGTTATATGCATCTTAGAATTCAAAATTCAAACCCAACAAATATTTAGTAAACACCATAAGCAGAGATGTAGTCCTTAAAGATTAAAAGAGAGGGAGGGGACAAGGAAAATGAAAAAGAAAATACTGTTACTTCCTGGAGTGTGGAAGTGTGACAATAATGTCTCAGAAATAAGGCTAGATCAGAAGGCTCTTCAAGGCCAATTCAGTACTGGGACCTATGTTCCCTAGGCTCCAGGCTATCCTGCCTGGGAACTGGTGGTGGGAAAACTGATATGGGTTTGCTGTCATTACCACATCTAGTCTACCTGGCCTTCCTCATACCCAGGATGTGTACTTATGTACAGGCTCTCCACATTTGAGAGGTGGCCTGTCTGTGGTCACAGGTCAGATGACATCACCTGGCACCAGTGAAGTTAAAATGCCAAGTCTTAGCCCCCTTGGGGCTGTGCTCAGATAATGCAGCTCTAACTGCAGAATACAACCTTGGCTCCTTCAAGGACAAGAAGAGGTGACCCAATAATTCTGATCTGGGTGGAAGCCACATTTGCTAATGCTGTCCACACTCAGACTCAGGGGACCTCCAGCATGGCCAGCCAGTCCTTCTGGATGTCTACTCAGTTCATTTTCACTTCTGCTTTCATTTTCACCTTTGTTGCTTGGGTTTCTGCTTGATTTCTCAAACTAATCTCTCTTTACCCTAGAGTTGACTTGGTATCCTGATTACAAGAGGCCTTCTGTGATACTCTGACCCTATTTTCTTATTGCACTTCAGCTTCTGACCCCATACAATGGCCTCAGTCTCAGAATTTGTATTTTGGGAAGGAATATTCTTGACCAAAGCTAGTTGTCCTGTCCTAGTCCAGCTGTAACCCTTTTACTTAGAGCTTTTTTCTAATTAACCCCTCCTGGGTGCCTACATACCTTTGTGAGCCAGGTCATACCTGCTAGCCCTGCCCAAAGCCAAGTTCACCCTTGAACTGTTTTTGCTTGGGTCATCAAGAAATGGAACTTCTGTGTATTTCATATCTCTAAGATGAGTTTGCAGAGATGCTTCTGGGCTCCATTTCAGTGATGATTTATGCATGGTGAGTAGGAAAGCATGCTGTTTTATTCCTTTTAAAACTTAGTAATGACTTGGGGGAGAATAGTACATCTATATCTGCATCAGTTCCTTTCTCTGTACCTGTGTCTCTTTCTCTATCTAGATCTGTATATCTACATCTATATTTGAACATATAGAGATATAATCATGTGAATTTAGTAGTCCAGTAGAGCTTTGCCATGCCATTGTCCATTATTTATGTTTGACCTAGTAGATTTTGACACTTATTTGCAATGCAAAGATGCCAAGTTGCTTCATGCCTGTCAAGAAATATATATGTAAATATAGGTCAATCCCTTCAAGGGCAATAAAAGTATATGGTGTCTGTACTAAGGAGATGCTCATATTCAAATCATGTTAGCATAATACCCACTAGGAAAATGAGACTCTTATTAAATGACCTAGGGTGAGTCTATCAAATTCTCAGAACCTCAGTTTATCAACAGAAAAAAGAGATTTAGACCAGGTGATCTCTGAGGGTAGGCCAACTCCTAGGGTACAAAAGTTTTTTGATATTTGTCATTATTTAATGAATAGTTTTTACTTAAAATCTGGCCTTACAGAATCTTTTTATAAAATCACAATGGCATGCAGAAGAACAGAATGCTCCTGGGTCTGGGTTGTATCTCAGTCAAGGTATAGTTAGGAAATCAATGCTGGGTAGCTCAGCAGGGAGAGTTTAATACAAGGAACCCATTACAAAATGTTGGAAGCAGAGTGAAGCCAAATGGGACAGACAAGAAACTTAGAGATTAGCAGTAGTGGAAAGTCAGCATCATCCTTGAGTTTTAGGGATAAAGAAGGAGATAGTTTTGTCAAAGCACAAAATCTCAAATCCAGGACTCCTAGGGGGAGATGAGATGAGGGAGGGACATGCTAGTGACAGCTAGAACCATCGCTACTTCCAGGAGTGTCACTTGAAGCAGAAAGAGAGAGAGCACAGGGCAGAAATAGCTTGCCTTGTTTTTGCCCCTCTTGCTCCAAATGATCTCAGAAACTAAAGGCAGCCAGAGGGCGAGTCTGGGATCCACCGTTTGCAGCAGTCACCCCTCTGCAATACCAAGCAGGCAAGGGAAGAGCTAGGGAAAGATCTGAGGGCAAGCAAGCAATTGGCTGGCCCGTGCAGGCTGGGAAATATTCTCTTAGGCCTTTATGAGTCCCATCCTAGCACGGCTTTCCAATGACCTGGCTGCCTGAGAAGGGGACTCAGATGTGGAAAAATATTTCTTAGACCTTTTCACCCACTATCACCTAACATTTGGATTGACATGGTAAGTAGCTTCCAGGTTCTCAGTTGTAACAAATGTGTGAGACTTTCAATTAACAACTATAGTTCCTGAACACCTGCTATGTGCCAAGCAGTTTATATGCGATAGTTCCTTCTATCCTCTGGCAACCCTAATCGGAAGATACAAATACCTGTATTTTAAAGATGAAGAAAATAAAATAAGTAAGATGGAGCCATGTGCCCAAAGGTCACAGCTGGATTTGTAGGGGGTGGATAGAACTCAACTCAGGGAATTTTGACTTTAAAACTCTTTCTCAAATAGAGACAAGGCTAAGTCAGTCAGAGCTCACCATTCTATAAGGAATGGCATTTTGATTTCTGGAAGCAACCACTTCAAAATGCCAGGAAGCAGCAGTAACAGCAAAAAAAGGGAGGGAGTAACCAGCGGGCCTCAAACCTTCCGAGAAGTGTCTGCCTGGAGAGCAGCACCCCTCCCTGCCAGCCCCTCCCATTCAGGGGGCTTCCAGTTTCTTATTCTTCCTGGCAGCTTGTTGGGATCATGCACTTGTTGGCCCCTATAACAAGATTTCCTTATTTACAGAATCACGCTTGGCTGGTAAATGTGCTTGGGGAAAATAAGATAATACAGATGCTATTTGGAAGAAATTGCTGAGTAAGGCCATTAGAGCCAAGAGTAAAAATAAGGTGAGGAGATAAGTGGATTGTTTTTCCCTCTCTGAAGAGAAGGAAGGCTGGTGGCAATGATAGTGAATGCAAGCCGCAGAAGGTGAAGGCAGGGAAGGACAGGATGGGAATGGAAAAATGTTGAGTGATACAAACAAGTAGATGAGCTCCAGCAGCTGATCATCTGGGAAGTAAATGCAAGGAGCAAGAGGGTAGCTGTCTGGAATCCAGACAACCCAGGGTACATGGCCCAGTACCCTTCACACTAAAAGAGAACATTGTTGGGATGAGGACTTAGGGGTTATATACTAACGTGGACGTGGAGCAAGCATCCAGGAATACTCATGGGTACTTAGGAAGCATCAAGGAATTTGAACAGGATTCAACACTTAGAGCTATGGTTTGAATGTATCCCTCAAAGTTTGTGTTTTGGAAACTTAATCCCCAATGCCACAGAATTGGAACATGGGGCCTAAGAGAGGTGGTTAGCTCGTGAGAGCTCTGTCCTCAGATATGGATTCATGCTGTTATCTCAGGAGTGGCTTAGTCATCAGGAGAATGGGCTTGTTATGAAAACGAGTTTGGCCACATCTCTCTCTTGCTCTCTCTCTCACCATCTCTTGCCCTTCCATTCTCCACCATGGGTTGACACAGCACAAAGGCCCTTGCCAGATGTGGACATCTTGATATTGGACTTCCCAGCCTCCAGAACAGTAAGAAATACATTTCTTCCTTCCTTCCTTCCTTCCTTCCTTCCTTCCTTCCTTCCTTCCTTCCTT
>NC_045439.1:98102616-98156628 GCF_002776525.5 Piliocolobus tephrosceles | reverse complement strand
CCTTTCCTTTCCTTTCCTTTCCTTTCCTTTCCTTTCCTTTCCTTTCCTTTCCTTTCCTTTCCTTTCCTTTCCTTTCCTTTATTTTCCTTCCTCCCTTCCTTCATCTTTTAAGACAGCATCTCACTCTGTTGCCCAGGCTGGAGTGCAACAGCATGATCACAGCTCACTGCGGCCTCAACCTCCTGGGCTCATGTCATCCACCTGCCTCAGCATTCCAGGTAGCTGGGATTGTAGGTGAACATCACCACATCTGGCTATTTTGTATTTCTTTTAATAGAAACTGGGTTTTGCCCTGTTGTCCAGGCTAGTCTTGAACTTCTGAGCTCCAGTGATGCACCTACCTTGGCATCCCAAAGTGATGGGATTACAAACATGAACCACTACACCCAGCCAGTTTATTTTCTGTATAAATTACGCTGTCTGTAGTATTCTCACATAGCAACACAAAATGAATGAAGACAAGTAGGATCCTCATAAACAGGTCACCCATCTTCCTGAGCCTCAGATTCTTGTTTTAATTGATCAAAGGTGTTAATAATATTTCTTATTGCCTATGGCAGAGGTGAAGATCAAGTGAGGTAACTGATACGATAGTGCTTTACTGATTGGTAAAAATCGTGCAAAGATTATTTCTGATATGTCTATCCCATGCCCTAAAATTGCTTCTCTTAACGGTATTTAGTGTGGAAAGTGGTGACATACTGTCCCATGCCAGTCAGAGTGGATAGAACTTGGGGAGTTCTGACTTTCAAGCTCTTTCTCAAACAGAGGCAAGGCCAAGTCAGACAGAGTTCACTATTCTATAAAGAATGGCATTTTGATTCCCGGAAGCAACAGCTTTGAAACTGTTGCTTTCACCTCTTTCACAAGAGATGTGGCCAAGTGAGAGGATGTGTGAAGGGCTACACCCAGTGCAGTGGAAGGACTAGCACAACTGGGGGCAAAGGGATCAAGGGCATGAAGGACCTCATGTGGTAGATGTGGGTCAGGGTGGAGAGATTGGTGAGATTAATTCGTCTGTGAAGCTACACAGGGCAAAATTAGGAACAGTGTCAGATATTTCAGAAAGGCATATTTCAGGCATGGTTCAGCATGAAAGGAAGACTTATTAGTAATTTCAGTTAGCCAAACATTAGATGGGCTACTTTGTAAAGTAGTGAGTTCCCTGCCATCAGAGGTGTTCAAACTGAGGCTGAATATTTTGGAAGAAACACTTTATACTACTTGGTTGTACTAGATGGTCTGAGAGACCTCTCATAGCCCAAACTTACTGTGAATTTTGTTTTTTTAGCTCTACTCAAATGTGACTCAGTTCTCCATGAGGATACACCTTTATGGTAAGAAAAGATCCAGACAAGGAAGGCACAGGGATCCCAAAGAGGGACCAATTCTTTCTCTAAAAGCAGCCCAGAGCTTTCACAAGAGGCAAAGCTAATGATGACGGTATCCCTGGCTGCTGGGAGAAATGCTGGTAGCTTTTCCAGCTCTGCGAGACAACACTTGCCCCCAACAGACGACTTTCATCACAGATCATCCTGTCAAATATCCTGGAGAATAAAGTGAGACATGTAATAAGATTCCAATTTAGCAAGTGGGGTAATCAGGAATCAGAAAAATGGTCACTCACTACAAATTGCAGAGCGGGGCTGGCTGGGATCTGAAGAGCTCAGTTATTACAAACCTCTCATTTTACAGATGGGAACACTGAGACCCAGGAAAGCAGAATGATCTGCCTCAATTCACATTATGATTGGTGGCAGGGTCAGTGCTGAATCATTCTTTGGTCGTGTGTCACATGATATCTCCCAGTTCATTATTTAGGAGTTGGAAGAAGGGACTGATATACTCTCCTGGAGACAGTCAGATCAGAGAGACTGTGGACCTTCTTTTCCAACCTGCTGTCCCATCCTGAGCCTTTGGGGAAAGCGTTTCAAGTAAATGGAGAATTTCTGGAGCCCAGCAGAATTTGAGGTCTGGTAGAGAAGAAGCTACAGATGATCAGCTAACCACCAGCTCTGCTTTTCTTCACCCTGCAAAGGGATAGAAAAGCTATGATATGGCTGGGCGCAGTGGCTCACGCCTGTAATCCCAGCACTTTGGGAGGCCAAGGCATGCAGATCACTTGAGGTCAGGAGTTTGAGACCAGCCTGACCAATATGGTGAAACTCTGTCTCTACTAAAAATACAAAAATTAGCTGGGCTTGGTGGTGGGCACCTTGTAGTTCTAGCTACTCGGGAGGCTGAGGCAGGAGAATTGCTTGAACCCGGGAAGCAGAGGTTGCAGTGAACCAAGATCATGCCACTGCACTCCAGCCTGGGCAACAGATGGAGATTCTGTCAAAAAAAGAAAAGAAAAAGAGACAGAGAGCTAAAGACAGACAGAAGGAGAAAGAAAAAGTTACAATATGTGCCCTTTGTGATCACTGGAGCAGCAAAAGATAGTGGATTCAGTAGCAGCAGCAACAGGTTTGGGTTATCTCTCATGCTACACAGCCTTATCACCGTAATTACATCAAGAACAAGTTTTCTATTTGAAAAAGGAGCTGGAGTACAAGAGGCGTCTCCCACCAAACAACAGGTGCATTGGTGGCACCTGTCACTGCTGCTGCTGCTGGTGCCTGGTGTCTTGGTGCAAACTGGCTTTGCTGGACCTCAGCTGGACAGAATGGGCAAGGAGGCCTCCACCCTGCAGGCCCTGGGACTTAGGTGATGAGTGAGGCTTTCTTTAGTCATTTTCAGAATTGTCACTTTCCTGTCTGACTGGAAGGAGAGAGAGACAAAAATAGAGACAGAGAAAGGCAGGAAAGTTTGAGGAAGGGGTAACATATATGTTCCAGAGGAACTAGCAAAATGAGAAACCCCAGAAACTCTCAGGACAAGACAGTATTCAGATATTGAGACTGATATGAAGGAGAGAAGAAGATATTATTCTTGACACATTATATGTGTGTGTATACACACACACACGCGCACACACACACACACACACACACACACATATATATATATAGTCATTTCCCATCCTAAATGAGTAAATAACAGCAGCAAGATGAACAAGACGAACTGGGTCCTGAATGAGTGGTTAACCTGGCTAGTGGCATTTCCAGGAAAATATACAGGGAAGTACAGGGAGGTGGGGGTGGAGTGAGAGACCCCTGCATGCTAGCTCTGGGTGTGCCCACGAGAGGCCATGCACAGAGGGAAGGTGGAAGGGGACAGGGTGGAGAGAATGCTGAAGGCAAATTGTCTGTTTCCTTGAAACAGTGCGGCTAAAAAGAGCCAGGCTTGGATTATGAGTTAGGAGACCTGGGATTGAATCTGGCCTCTATTGCTAACTCACTGAGTGCCTAGTCCAGAGCTTAAATTCTTTAAGTCCTGGTTTGTTCATCTACACAGCAACATGACACAGCATTCATATCTATATTATAAGGGAGTTGTGAGGATTAAATGATATATCATATGCAACGTTTTTCTCGGACTACATATGTAGCTTATTATGTATTTTATAATATAGTATATATATTATAAACATATGAAACTGCCATTATTTAAGTGTCCTTTCAGTAAGGCACCAGCTGCAGCAGCAGTGGCAGGTGCTGCCAATGCACCTGTTGTTTTGGTGGGAGGTGCCCCTTGGACTCCAGTTCCTGTCTCGAATGGAAAGCTTGCTGAATGCAGTTTTATATAGGAGACATCAACATTTATTAAGGGCACTACACGAGCAGGTCATTGTGATTACTTAAGTGAAACATATCTGTTGAGAAAAACCAGGTCCTCCCCGTAAGATGCTTAACATCTGTTGGTGAGGGGAGAGATATAGATACAGTCACAGCTAACCATGATCCTCAGTGGCCAGGTGACACAATAGTGACATAGACAAAGAGCAAGGAGAGAGTTGAGAAAGAGCTGAATCCCAACTGGTGAGATGAGAAAAAACTGGATGGATAGCTTTAAAACTGGTTGTGATCTAGCTTTGATCTAGCTTTGAAAATTGAGTGAGAAGTACTGGGCTTGCTGTAAAGAATTGCCGGAAGTGGGTATAATCCCAGCACTTTGGGAGGCTGAGGCGGGCAAATCACCTGAGGTCAGGAGTTCAAGACCAGCCTGGACAACATGGCAAAACCCCGTCTCTACTAAATAAAAAAAAAAGCTGGGCACAGTGGCACGCACCTGTAATCCCAGCTACTAGAGAGGCTGAGGCAGGATAATCACTGGAACCCAGGAGGGAGCCAGAGGTTGTGGTGAGCTGAGATCCTGCCACTGCACTCCAGCCTGGGTGACAGAGCAAGACTCTGTCTAAAAGAAAAAAAAAAAAAAAATTGCCAGAAGTGGGAAGTGTAGGTGTCACAACCAGGGGGCAGGCAAAGTGCATCTTTATTGAGAACTTCCAGCTTTTCATCTTCCTGGGCTGCTAGAAGAAGGGAAGCACCATTTCTGGGATCTCTGCCTCTCATATCGGTGGCAGCTCCTCCCTATCCCTGCTATCCTGGATTCACATCTGACGGGCTCTCTCACTAGCTTGAGATGACTAGGGCGTTGGAGACCCGACCCTGGTAAATGGGATTCCAACTGGGTCCCCAAGATCTGAGTTTTGTATCTTGTTTCTGCCTTTTGTAGATGTCTGACCCTGTAGTTTCCCTTTCTGCCACAAATTATGTCACAGCATTTGCTGTAATGATTACATTAGATAAAACACAAACAGACATTAAAAAATGTTGCATGAATGTTACTTCCCGCTCTCGTGTTCTGTATATTCTTTAATGGAGTTATAGGAATAAAAATGAGAAAAAGTCTTTTATTTTAATTGACAGGATAAAAACAACAGTATAAGAAACTCTCATAGAATGACCCTAACCAGCAGTGAAGCTGGGCTCTGTTATTTTCAGGAAGGTACCCAAGAGTTATCTTTATTGCTCACTTAGGAGTTTTCTTTGCTGTATGCTGGAAGTTGTATCTCTTGACTTACAGAGAAGCCCTTTACAAGGTGCAATGATTGGCAAAACTAATTTTGAGCAGTTGAACTCGTTGCCAAGGACAATACAAATGGGGAGGTATTTTTTTCCTCTTGTGATGTTTTGGGGGCAATTTACAATGGATGAGCATTTTATTAAAAAAAAGGAAACCATGACTTTTCTCTCATCCGCAAACTCTGCATAGGTAGCAAAAAGTAACTCCAGTTCAATGTGCAAATGCTGCAGATACCATGCTCTAGAATTCTACACACATTAAGTTCATCTCATGTAATTGCCTTCCCAACTGAGAAAGCGAGAATAAAGATCCCAAACTGGCTCTTGGATGGTGTCCAAGATATTTCAAATATGTGATATGACAAAATAAGAGTGGGACGTTTTATTCCCCCAGGGCTTGGAGAAGGGAAATTCCTGACCACATAATTATATTCTGACCTCCTGAAATTTACCCTACCCCTGCACTTTGCATGGATAATGCTATGCTTTCCCTTCTGATTGGGGACTTTGTGCTATACGGAAAGAGACTTCTCATTTTGTTCACTTACCCCTGGCTAAAGTGGCTGCTTTCTGCCCTAACAATGTCAGTCTTCTGTACTGTGTGAAGATTTAAAACATCTGCTGTGTCTGATGTTAAGTGTGCTCTGAACTTAACAAATTGCATTGCAGTAAATCGACAAAACCCTGTTGATACAAAAGCAGACTTCCATGCCTGAAACACAGGCTGGGAATCAGAACCCAATGAACATGTCAACCGTGAAATTTGTCCAGATATAACAGTCTCAATTTCTAAAGTCGAATACCAACAGATATGGAAAAAGAGAGAGGTAGAATCCAGCTAAAAAAAGGGTTAGCTGTGCTTGCATTTGGCTGAATGCATCTTGTTCTTAAAATAATTGCACAGTTAGATTTGAATTGTTTATTCTGTTTGGTTTTGTTTACATTTGTATTGTTTTTTCAAGTAGTCCTTTCATAAGATAATTTGTGTCTGTAATAACATCCTTAACAAAACTGGCTAACCCAATTAAAACATGAATTTCAAAAATAGGTAAAGTAAAACATAGATTGTTTGTATTACTACGATAGTTTCCATGAATAACGCTGGTGACCTCCTGTAAACAAGCTTGCTTTTTCCAGATCATAAAAGATTTCCCAGAATCAAAAGAAGCACAGACAAGTTGGACTCCATCTGTGGCTATTTGGTCCACAGATGATTCAGTACTAGGGGCATTTTAATTTTTAGGAGACAGTCTCTCTGATGTTACTCTTAAGTTTGCTATATGTTCATAAACAAAAATATTTTAAGAATAAAGTTGTACTAATAGATTGAGTCTCTAATGTGCCTTATTTCTATTCCTCTTCTTTCTTCTCCAATCGGATTCCTTTCAATAAAGGTAACCATCATGTTCAATTGAAAGACTATCCACCCAAAGTTTTTTTCTTTTTTTTTTTTTTTTTTTGTTTTCTTGAGACAGGGTCATGCTCTGTCGCCCAGGCTGCAGTGCAGTGGTGTGATCACAGCTCACTGC
This sequence comes from Piliocolobus tephrosceles, assembly GCF_002776525.5. NCBI lineage: Eukaryota > Metazoa > Chordata > Mammalia > Primates > Cercopithecidae > Piliocolobus > Piliocolobus tephrosceles. The sequence continues at coordinate 98,150,132 of NC_045439.1, read as the reverse complement.
AGCCTTGGCCTCCCAGGTTCAAGTGAACCTCCCACCTCAGCCTCTCAAGTAGCTGGGACTACAGGTGCATGCAACCACGCCCAACGGTTTTTTTTTTTTTTTGCAGTTTTTATAGAGACAGAGTTTGGCTATGTTGCTCAGGCTAGTCTTGAACTCCTGGGCTCAACTGATCTGCCCGCCTTGGTCTCCCAAAGCACTGGGACTACAGGCTTGAACCAATGCACCAGACCCGTCCAAACTTTTTACCAGGCTTATAAATATTAAACCTGTTGTGTGTGTATGTGTGTTTTTTTTTCCACCTGTGTCTATTCTACAGCTTACTTTTTTCACTTAATGATATAATTGTAAGAGATTGTTCCGTGATAAAACATGTTCTCTTGGAGAAACACTACATTGAGTTCCATAATATAAATATATCATAGTGTACCAAGTCATTTTCTTATTGATGGACACTTACGATGCTTTAAACTAGTTCCTACTATAATTATACAGCGAAAATACTTGAATGTGTCATTTTGCATCTGTGACGAATAGTTTTCTATGGTAGGTCCCTAGAAGTGAAATTTCTGGGTTGAAGGATATGCATATTTTAAATTTTAATAGAAACTGCCAAACTTATCTCCAAAAATGTACCAGTTTACACTCCCATCAGCAGTATTGAAGAACCTGTTTCCATACACCTGAGCCAATGTTTGCTATTAATATTATTTTAGTATTTTATAAACTGATGAGTGAAAGTGGTATCTCATGCTTTTAATTTGCCTTTTAATTGGGTTACTAATTTAGCAACTTTGCATTTGCCGTGATCTCTTTGATCATGCCTATAATATAAAATGAGGGCTGGGCACAGTGGCTCATGGCTATAATCCCAGCACTTTGGGGCTGAGGCGGGTGGATCACTTGAGGCCAGGAGTTCAAGACCAGCCTGGGCAACATGGTGAAACCCTGTCTCCACTAAAAATACAAAAATTAGCTGAGCATGCTGGTGTGTGCCTGTAATCCCAGCTACTGTGGGGACTGAGATGGGAGAATTGCTTGAACCTGGGAGGCGGAGGTTGCAGTGAGCCGAGATGACACCACTGCGCTCCAGCCTGGGCAACAGCGTGAGACTCCATCTCAAAAATAAATAAATAAATAAATAAATAAATACATACATACATACATACATACATACATACGTAAATAATAGATAAATAAGATTGGTACATGCCTGTAGCACAAAAAGCTCAAGTACTCAAAGAGTTATAACAAAAAGAAAAGTATCAGCTCTCTGATTCTTTCCTTTGTCTGTTCTTTCTCCAAAGACAAAGCCTTTCACACTGTGATTGTTTCTGCCTCCATATTTTAAAATAATGTTTATGCATTGCTCTTCGGATTCTTCATTTTTCTGTTCTATTTAATGACTTCTAAGGCAAACCTGCAAGTTTTCTAGCTAAAATCCATTCTCCTGTTCTTGCATATCACAGTCTTTCATACAGTAGATGATGACAATGGCACCAGCTAAGGAATTGTTTATCTTTTTTTTTAACTTTCCTTTTTATCTTTAATATTTTCTTACTAGTTTTCATGAGTTATTTATATAGTAATGTCATTAGCCTTTTTCTTATTCAATTTTTGCAAATATTTCTCTCTAGTTGTTCACATATGTTTTTATTTGATCTATTATTATTTTTGGTATATGCAAATTTGCATTTTTATAAAGTTACTTTTATTAGTGTTTCCGCTGCAGTTTCCTCTATTGCTTTTTTGTGAGAAAACACTTTCCACATTCAGAGAGGTTTAAAATATTTATCTGTATTTTCTTCTAATTGGTTTTGCATTTAATTCTTTAATTGGAATTTATTTTAATGTGCATGTATACTAATGTTTTCATTTGTTTTACAAATGGTTTAACATTTTTGCAACATCTTTTGTTTGCAAATGAAACTCTTCCACATTGCCTTGTGGTGCTGCCTCTAATAATTAGTAATTTATTGCTTATTTGTGAACTATCCATTTAGTTTCACTAGGCTGCTTTTTGGTTCTTTGGCCAATGTTACACTTATCAAATGATCACAGCTTTATAAGATAACTTAGTCTCTGTAAAGGTAAGTGAATACTTCATTAATCTTTTCTCCCAAATATAGCTGTATTTCTTCAATGTTTATTTCCTAAAGAACTTTAGAATATTTTGGCTAATATTCAAATTATTTAAATGGAATTTTTATCTAGATTGCATTATTCTTATGCCTTACTTTTATAAAATGCTAACATGTTGGAAAAATTTAGTCTTCCCATCTGGAAACATAATTTACTCAAATCTTTTTATCGTCAGTTTTGTAGTTTACCTTACAGAGAGTCCTTGCATATAATTTTAGGGTTTTTTTTTTTGTAAGTAGTTGGTATTTTCTCCTTATTTCTGTAAATTTAATTTTACTTCCACTTTGTCTTTTAAATGATTATTGCTGGCATATAGGAAATCTGATTTTTTTCCCACATTTTCACATTTTTTTACATTGCATATGGCCATTTACTGATCTCTAATAAATTATAAGAACTTTTAAATTGATTCTCTAGTGGTTGGTGGGATATAATTAGATTTCAAATCTGGCTATCCTTTAGCTTGTTATAGATTTATTAATTACTCCTGAGCTGTATATCTGAATCCCTTTTATACTACCATACAGTAGTGGAGGGTGGGGGCTGAGAAAGGGTCTTTGAAGAAGCCCTCACCTAGTAGGAAAGGCTCAAAATAAGTGTTGAAAGAAGGTTAAAATATTGCCAAGATGAACAGCCTGAGTTCATTTCAGGTAGAAGAAATGTGCAAAAACACGAAAGTGTGAAAAAGGCAGATATGGTAAAGGGATTGGAAGTAGTCTGGCATGGCTGGATGCAGGATGTATGAATCAAATCCCTGTTGCATGGTATATGCTTTCCTCTAGGTTTTCTGCCCTCTTCACTCTGCTCTCATCTCCCGCCATCTCATCTATGAACAGGCCACACTGTGCCTCTTGCTATCTCTTGTCTTTCCTGCTCGCATTCATGCTGCAAATTCCTACTCACCCTTCAATGTCGTGCTCAATAGTTTTCCAGGACCCCAATGCTAAAGGAAGCAATGATTAGTACTATGGCAATACAGTTTTCTATGACATGAACATATTTTTCTCCCATCGTAACTGGGGTGCAAAAACGGAGTCTTTCTTATCTATCTTTCAGCATCTAGCCAACTGGCACATACAAGGCAGACTGAAATTGAATTTGAGCTTTTACAATTCAGAAGGATATTCCAGTTGACTATTATTATTATTATTATTTGAGATGGAGCCTCGCTTTCATCACCCAGACTAGAGTACCCTGGTGTGATCTTGCCTCACTGCAACCTTCGCCTCCCAGGTTCAAGCGATTCTCCTGCCTCAGCCTCCCAAGTAACTGGGATTACAGGTGCCCACCACCATGCCTGGCTAATTTTTGTATTTTTTGGTAGAGATGAGGTTTCACCACGTTTGCCAGGCTGGTCTCAAACTCCTGACCTCAGGTGATCCACCTGCCTAGGCCTCCCAAAGTGCTGAGATTACAGGCATGAGCCACCACTCCTGGCCCCTGGTTGCCTATTATATGCACATGGTATTTCCTTCCTAGAGTTAGTTATCTTGATTGAAACCCACCATGTTTTGCTATGTTTTGTTATTCTTCTATAGCCTTCTTATGTGATTCATGTTGTTTTTGGCATTGTTCTTTACCTTTCACTTGTTGGCTTCTGAACTATTGGTTCTAGCTCATAAGGAAGAATGAGCCAGAAAATTTTTTATTATTTTTCTAGCATGAAAGAGACAAAACTCATGCATTAGAAAGGGCAGACAGGAAAATCTAATAAAATGTCTGCCCCCAGTAGGGAGGGCAACTGATTATACTCTCCTAATAAAACTTCCGTTTGTTTGTTTTTAACTTTTGCTTTTATGAAGGAGTTTAGCTTTGTTCAAGTTACAGAAGTGAAGGGTTGCATGCGACATAGAAAAAGGTATTTTATTGAGCATTTCTTAATTAGGAAAGTTTCTAATCAGCTACCCCTGACACAGTCACTTTAAATACTGCATTATCACATCAGCTGGCTTTGGGGAAAATACAGATGAAAGGCTTAGCAACATCCACACTTTAAGATGTTCATTGGCATTAGAGGTGTCTCTAAATATGATAATGCAGGTTGGTTTAAAATAGATAAATTAAATAAAATGATTTTCATCTTCATCTAGTACCAAGGAACAGTTGGGCTGAGTATTGGATTGAGCCTGACATCTGTTATGGAGTTCAACCAGAGGAAAGTGGCTTGAATCTCATGTTGGTTAATTCTCCCTCTTGGAAGGCCAGACAGGCTGGAGAGGTTGCTCGCTGGCTCAGTGGACTGTCATGAGAGATGGATAGAGCAAGGCTGTAACATGAGGTGACCAAATGCGGATGAACTGCAGAGGCTGAGTACAGAATCATGCCCACAGAGGACCATTGAGGGATAAACTGCAGATCTGCAGTCAACACCCAGCGCACAGGTCAGGAATGCAGTTGGGCTGAGGAGCATGGTGCAGGTGACCCACAAAGGACCAGGGCTTCTCCTGCGACTGATCTCAGGGCCCCCAACTTCTTCTTGATGACCATATGCAAATTCAGGCTTTGGATAAAAAGATACTGCTTGGTGCCTGGGCAGATTTATGGAAATGTTCTTAATTCTTCACCAAGCCCGTGATAAAGATATTACATCATATTAACCCTGTAGACCCACTCCATGGGACATTATGCTATTTAAACTAGTTGATAGGTACTTCAGTTCACTGCATTTTGAATGAATACTCAGCTGCTTAACATTAAATTAAATGAGAAAAATAAAAGGAGGCAAGAGAAAAGTAATGTAGAATCAGTTTTTTACCTATTTATACTGAGTTTTATCAAACATAATCACTTAGATTCCACCACCAAGTACTGGTTATAGCCACAAATTTGAAAAGTAAGGCTAGGTCGTCCTATGATCATAGCAAAAATGCATACTGTTAATTTGACAGAGAAGAGAGAAAAGCTATAAAAGGAAGACACATGTTTCTACAAGGCACCCCAGCGACATGGAGGAGAAACAAGCAGTTTTAGACTTCAAAAGCTGTGATGACATCATTTTATGACTTCACATGTCATTTATTAGTAACAAGGAGACTTGTTAACATTTATCAGATGCTTAATATGTGCCAGCCACTCTTTCCAGGACTTTGGACATGTAGACTCTGTTAATCTTCACAAAATTGCTAAGAGTTAGTTTCTATAATTCCACTTTATAGGTCAAGAAATTGAGGTTCAGGGAAGTTGAGAAACTTGTCTAAGGTTACACAGCTGATAAATGACAGAGCCAGAATCAGACTCAATGTAAAAGCTTTTTATAAATTCTCTTATTCAAATATCTCATCAGAAAGATGGTATTAGTATCTTCATTTTATACACTTGGAAATCAAGGTTCAGAGATGTAATGAAATTGCTTGAGGTCACATGGTAAATATGAGCCAGGAGTCAAAATTGCATCTGTGTTACCCCCTAATGGAGTATGCAGAAGACACCACACTCTCATTTCTATTGTATTCTGGCCAAAAATACATAACTGGAATCTAAGTATGAGGAGACAATCAAACCAGTCCTCACTGAGTGACGTTAAGCAAAATGACTGGACTGGATGCAACAGCATCAATGTCATGAAAGGTAAACAGAGATGGGGAATTAAAGAGACTGGAGATACACATCAGCTAGCTGCGATGTTGATTTTGTACTGCATCTGGATTAAAATACTTCATCTACAAAGGACAGTATTAGGGCAGTTGGGGAGATTTGAGTACTAATAATTTTTTAGACAATTGTATTGTCTAAAAAAATTGTATTGTTGATGTTGTATTTCCTTGAGTGCAATAGCTGTATTGTGGTTTTACAAGGGAATGTCCTTGTTCTTTAAAGATAACCTGCTGGAGTATTTAGGAGTTGAATGTGATGATGCCCATAACTATCTCTCCAATAGTTTACTAAAAAAAAAAAAAAAAAAAAAAATAGTGTGTGTGTTTGTGTACACATCCATATGTATATGCATGTATACATGTGTACCTATGTGTGTCTATCTATCTACATGTATATTTCAGTGGTGAGAGAGAGAGAAGAAATTGTAATAATTTATGAATTTAGTTGAAAGGTATGCAAGTTTTTTCTGTACTATTCCTGCAACCTTTCAGTAGGTTCTTTTTTTTCACAGTTTAAAAGTTGGTGGCAAATACCTCTGTCTGGATGACTTCCCAGCTCCACTTCTTCACCTCTACTCTAAGGTGTGCATGGTCCACACTGAAGATCTGAACCACAAGTGAAAGGATGGATTTGCTATTCCTGTAGCTATAATGAGCACCACTTAATACTTACTGTATATTCCATCAACAAATATTTTATTGGGCACTTACTGTGTACCAGGTACCCCCTCTGGGCCCTGAGGATTTATCCCTGAGGATAAATAGTGATAAAACAAAGTCCCTGACCTTGTGGGGTTGGGGAAACTAGTGTAGAGGACAGAAAATAAATAGTTAAATGAGGAAATGCTTACTCTAACTTCAGCCACAGATGAAATAGGACATAGGTCAGAGAATGATGGGCAAGAATATAGGGCTACTTAGATAAGTGATCAAGGAAGGGCTCTCTGGTGAGGTGATGTTTGGGTTGAAATTGGAATAAGATGAGGGAGCAAGTCCACGGCAGACATGGAAGAAGCGTGTTCCACACCAGGGAAGAGCAAGTGCAAGGCCCCACAGTGAGCCATTCTGGAGCCACCCCAAGCACTTCATGTATCTTTTAATCTCACTATAACCTTTCCCCACTTTTGTTTTATTTTGTTTTTGTTTATTTTTCAAAACGTGCAATATGCTTTAGCAAGGTTCCCTTAGAAAGAGCATAAAATAACATTTTCCCTTAAGGTGCAATCTTTGCTTTTCAGAAAATGTAGGCAAGGAAATATACGTACTGTTGAATGACATTTAGGTGTAAGAAATGTCACATTTCATTCCTTTTAAAAATGAAATCTAACAAATCTAACAGATTCTTTCTCCATGTTCCATGTTTGAAAAGAAATATAGTTCTACTCATTTTCCTTGGGGTTACTCTCATCTGCTGGTTTCTATAGGAGTCTGAGGATTCACACAACACAGGCCATTTGGGGAAGTGGCTCTACATTCAGGTCATCTGCTGAAATGCTCTTACTTTAGACTTGCTCTCTCCAAACTTTTCTGTGTGTATTAATTTGGAAGAGCACTTCATACTAATTTGGTCAGTTATATATATTACCAACAAATATAAAATATTCTTTTTTTTTTTTGGACAGAGTCTTAATCTATCTGTTACCCAGGTTGGAGTGCAGTGGCGTGATCTTGGCTTACTGAAACCTCTCCCTCCTGGATTCAAGCCATTCTCCTGCCTCAGCCTCTCAAATAGCTGGGATTACAGGCACCCGTCAGCATGCCTGGGAATTTTTTTTTTTTTTTTTTTTTTTTTGTATTTTTAGTAGAGATGGGGTTTCGCCATGTTGGCCAGGCTGTCTCAAATTCCTGACCTCAGGTGATCCACTTGACTCAGCCTCCCAAAGTGCTGGGATTACAGGCATGAGCCACCATGCTCAGCCTCATTTCATTTTTGACTTTAGCTTTTGACAACCTACTTTCAATATTATATAAATAATAACCTATGCATTTTTCCTAGAATTATTATAGTTTCATTACAATTAAATCTTAAATTTATTTAAAACTAATGTTGATATAGGACGTAAATCTAATTTTATTTTACTTAAAAAATTTGTTGACAATCAATAAGGACAAATGCAAAAAAAAATAGAATTTTAATAGTACAGTTTACTTGGTCATGAATGCCGTATTCACAACAAAATCTTATACGTATAAGGAGAATTTATGGTAGGATGATTTGTATTTAAGGACTTTAAGGCCTCTTCAAGAAAATAATCCTGAGTGAACTATTAATAGGGTACAAATACTTTTGCATTCCATGAAAACAAAGCAATAAAATCAATGCACTGAGTAAATAGATAATCAGTGACAGTTTATACTATTAACAGGTAATAGTAAACAGACAATTTTCTTTTATTCTCTTTTGTTGTTCAGAAACTCTTCAAGAGCTCATGCCTTAGTCCATTCAGGCTGCTGAAGTGAAATTTCATAAACTAGTTGGGCTTAAAAACAACAGAAATTTACTTGTAACAGAAGCAGTTCGGAGGCGGGGAAGTCCAAAATCAAAGTGCTGGCAAATTCAGTTTCTGGTCTGAGCCTGATTTTTGATATATAGATTGTGACTTCTTGCTGTGTCCTCACATGGTGGAAGTGGCAAGACAGCTCTCCAGAGGCTCTTTTATAAGACCATTAACCCTACTCAAAAGAGTTCCATCCTCATGACCTAATTGCCTCTCCTAAAGGCCCACCTACCTCCTAATACTATCCCATATGCAATTAGGTTTCAACATATGAATTTTGGGGAGGCACAGACATTTGGATCATAGCATCCTATTCTTTGCAAATTTAATGGGGTTCTTATCATTGTTAAAAACTGTTTTTAGATATTATGCAGGGTAAGAGACATTATTTCATGTGCTTGACCTATACACAAACTTTCAAAATATTTTTTTGCTTGAAATTTACTTTATTCTTGTAGATATTAAAATACATATTACACAGAGATCAATAGAAACTACAAACATTGAAAAATAAAGAACTGGCTTATATTGCCACCATTAAGAGATACCTAATGTTATTCATTTTGATTCATGCCCTTCTGTTTTTTCCTTGTAGGCATATTCACAGTTTTATCAAAACTTGTTTGTTTTATATATTGTTTGATAGTCTTTCATTTAACCTAACTCAATAACATATTGTGACGTCTTCCCATATTATTAGATATGATTTTCCTATATATATTCCAGTGCATTTCAATTTGATAACTCAGAATGACTTGTGACTTTTATGTACTCAAACTGCAATTCTCATTAATGTGTAAAAAATACATAGAATTAAAATCACATGTACTAGAATTTTACATATAGAGAATTTGCAGGAGAGTAAGTCTTATAATAATGGAAATTAGTAGATGTTAAGTAGATAAAGAAACATTGCTAAAGTCTGTGCACTTCCTGTTGAGAAAACTGCCCAATGATTTACCTGCACATAAATGAAACATGTGCAGGTTTGTGCAGGTGTGCATGTGTGTGTGTTTGTAAATAAACTCCCTTTTAAGAACCTGCCTTCAACTCTGGCCTCAGTTTTCTGTAAATGAAAATGGAGAAAAAAAAAAAAAAAACAGGAAAGAAAAGTGATTCTGGAAGAACAACAGAAATAATTTGATATGGAAAATAAGGCCCCTTATAAATGGAAACCAAAAAGAGTTTACTGAGTTTGAAGAAGAGAAGACTTAGGACAGATTTAGGGATTCCTGAAAGGCTTGTATTTCACCTAAAAATAGATAGAATAACTCATAATTTAAATTGTAGCAACAGAGAGTTCAATGAGGCCAAAGAATGAACTTTTGAGTCATTATATTAAATGCTAGAATGTAGCATCTAGGATCTCTAACTGGAAATTTTAAAAACTTATAGAATCTATAAGTAGGAAACTTAACACTTCAGATCCCTGATTGTTTGAGTCAAGGACAGGGTAGACAACAATCTGTTTAAATTTCTTTCAGTTATAAAATGTACGTGTTTACTTGAAATTTGGAAAAGTGTAGAAAATTCGAACAGAATGCATGAAATTCTACAATAGACTTTCTTTTTAGCCAATACACAACCTTTTCTCTACAGAATCTCACAGCACATATTGATTTGTGTAATTCCATTTTTTTCATTTAACAATACAGTATGCCATGAGAATTTTTGCTATCTTGAAACATTTTTGAAAAATCCATTTTGAATGCCTGTGTAGTATTCCACAGTATGGCTCTGCCCTAGCTCATTCCAGCCCCTTGATGCAGCTCAAGCATCAAGCTTGGGATTTGATGATGCTGATGCATGAGTTTGAGAGAGTTCTGGTGTTGGGTTTGGGAAAGCTGTCTGCTTGTAAGGATGATCCCGCCTCTTTGACTCACCCTCAGTGTGGTTCCCAGAGGCAGTGCTCTCTGCAAGCCTCCTCAGCTGCACTCACGACATACTGAAAAGCTATTACAGATAAAAAGGCTTCATCTTCATTCAATCTAGCCTCAAAGAGACAGACAGGACTTTCAGGAACTCTAATGGCCTTCAAGATAAGTTTCTATTCCAATCCAAGCCCATTCCACACAGGCATTCTTTCTTCCGCATTTTCTCAGACATGAGTCTCTCCAAAGCTACATGTTTGCCTCTGCTCCTTTTGAACTTTATAACATATTCATTTTTGTTAAGAATTTCCATATTCATATTTGTCATTAATAAGCCACTTTGTGAATAAGGCATGTTCTTTCCTGGGCAAATGGGGAAGGACAACAGTGTTATCAGCTGAGAAATCATTGGCTAAGCCTTCCCAGGTCCACTGTGAGATTTGATGATGCCATCTCTAGAATTCTGTGGCAGAGCTGTGGGTGATGTTAGGCACAGCCCCGCACTGTCAGCAGTCAGGTAGAGAATGCTGATGTCCTTGTTTGTCAAAATCCAAACATCTCTCTATAGGTCCAGAAAATGTTCCACTAATTCATTCAATGGTATTTTGACTTTCTTGATGTCCACCAGATATTTGATAGTAAATTCTATTTATAAATGAGGATCCCATGTGATTTTGGGGGGTTAAGAGTGTTACATACAGCGTGGTGACTCCAGGGTGCAATATAAAAGGAATAACACTGAAATCTTATGAAAGTAGCCTGGGTCACACGAGATTCCTGACAGAGATTGCAATACATAAGCAAGACAGTTGGAATTTTCTTATATCTAGTTCTAGTTGCCCAGGTTTAAAATGATAACCAGAAATGGAAAAACAGTTGAACTGTAGAAAAATTGTTAAACCAGGATGTAAGCGACTTAGATAAGATGAGATTTTTGTATGGCCAGAGCCTAGCATATACCAGGACACTTAGTAACATGATATGCATTGATTTGAATTGAATCCTAACATGTAAATCAGAATTCAAAAAGCCAGAGTTGTCATGCTGCCCTACATCTAAATGGTCTGATTTCTTTCTGGAGTTCACCTCCTCCATGGGGGGCTGAAGTTAGATCAAGGTTTGCCTGAGTAGAAGTTATGGGTCACTGCTTGCTTTTCTGCTGTGCCCCAAATGGTATTAGCATCGTTCACATCCCAAAACAACCAGGAAGCCACTACCAATCAATAGACCTGGCACAAGTTGAATCTAGCTTCCCAACTCTTGACTGAATCATTGATAGCCCCTTCTATCACTTTCTTCCTATGATCTATCATTTATAACTGTAAATCCCCATTTCTTAGAACAAAAAAATTTTGTGTTCATTTTTCTAGCCTTAGTGGAGAAGAATGACTCCTGCAGTGTCTCCAAGAAGATGCCCTCTGAGTTCTGGCTTCAGATCCTTCCCTGACAGACCAGAGGGCTCTTGTCTTCTTCGCTCTCTGCTTCCACTGATCCTGCCCTTGACAATGATTAAGTTCTTGCCATTTGTGTGAGTTATCTCAGGGTAGTAGTTTCAAACCACAGCATGTGAGTTGTCATGCTGAGAGCCAAGCTGAGGAGTCCCACAACTGAAACCAAGTGATCATACGTGCTTTCCAATTAGGAGAGAAAAAAGGTGTTGATTGGGAAGAATTCTTTTTTGAATTTTAAGTACCTACATTTTATCTTAAAACTTCAATATCTATCTTTACCATTTGTTTAAACTAGTAGCTGGTATGAAAAGGTTATAATTTAATTTACTGCAAAAATATCTATTTGGTTATTACGAGTTTAATACATTAGTGTTTAAAAATGTTCCAGAAAGTACTTTCCAGGTGCTTTGCAGTTGAATATATTTGAGAATCATTTCCCAAGATGGTTTGCTTTCGGAAAGCTGAGGCCATGCTCAGGTGAGCTTTGAACCAGATTGAGTGTGGAAATTCCTCCAAGCGCTCTCTTCTTCTTGAGAGTGGACAATCTCCAGCCTTGCCTTTTTAGACTGGGGTTAGGGCTGGGAGGACAAGGTCCTCATCATGTCTCAGAAGCAGAGGTAACTGATCACATTCAGTCACTGTGACTTTTCTGGTTACAGAAGTTATGATAGGCCCCGAGTGAAGACGATTGACAATCCTATATAAAGAGGTGTATATAAAGAGGACACTCACCTCCAAGATCAACCATGCCCGACTCTGAGGTAATGGAGATACTCTATCTCATATTCTACCACTGTATCAAGGAATGTAGCAATTAGCCTACGGAGCTGTCATTCATGGTTTAGGAATTTAGACTTCTAAACCCTAAAAGTAGAGATTTAAGAGACTTCTCTAATTCCTGTCATTCCTGGTCTCTTAATCCAAGTATCTACGATGACTTACTTCCCAAGCCTTGGATGCTAACTGGGAACATGTGTTACAAAACTGGAGAACATGGCTTTCTCTTCTGATTGTTCAAGAAATTTGTATGCTTATGCTGAGAACCATTATTTCTTGAGATCTTGATTTATTTCTTCCTTATAAGATAGCTTGTTGAGCTTGCCCATAGACTTTGGCTGACTTCCAGGACACAATGCTCTACTTGGGTGACTTGAGCATACAGTTTACCCTCCCTAGCAGAGGAGAGTCTGGTTGTTTCCCAGTCCTTTTTCTTTAGCACCTCTCTGGCATCAAGCCTTTTGATGCCTTCTCCAAATTGCATTACCAATAGGCAATACATGGTCAACATCCTTCTGGGAAGGCCAAGATTTGTGCATGGAACAAAGAATGTCAATTCAGGAAGGAACGTAAAACATATGAGTCAAATGAGCTATTTGGACAAGTGTGGACAATGTTTCTCATTTTTTCTTGGCCCACAGTAACATATTTTGATTGGTGGGTGAGCCACTGCAGATACTAAACTAGTCAGCTACTGGCACCGGCACTTAAAACCTCAGGCTGCCCTTTTTCAAAGGGTACTTAACATGGCTAAAGACTCCCTTTCAAGTATCCAAATTGTGCCTCTAGCACAGGTGATTTGAAAAAATCTTTGAATTCTGAAGGTCAGTGGTCACCTGCCTTTTTCCTCCAGAAGATCTTACTCAAAGCTTTCTCATTCTAAGTGTCTCTCAGCAAATGCTGGCATGAGTGGGTTCTGAGAGTGTTGGGGGCTCCACAGCTGAGATAACACAGAGATCTAGAGCCATTCATCCTGACATTAGCAGGGCCAGTCTTTCTCCTGAGTCTAAACTACAGAGTGTAGCAGACCCTTTCTCATCAGAGCAGAGTGATCTATTTCTGCTTATTACAAAAGGCATAGATTCTCTGAAGGAAAACAACTCTATCCACTCTTACTCCACTTGCTTAAGAGGTTCAAGGGAAGCCTTGGTCACTCCTTTCCAGAAATCTTCTACCTTCACCAGAGATAGTCACAATAGCTATTCTTTATCAAGAATTCAGTATGTGCCGGGCTCTGTTAATATGCATTATTTTGTGAGACCCTCATAACAGGCTATCAGAAATGTCTATTTTATGAATGGAGGGACTGAGCTACAGAGTGATAGAGTCACTTTCCAAAGGTCACAGAACTTAACAGTGGCAGATTTGAATCCCAGATCCTTGAGCTTATTCTTGGAAACACTGTACAAACTTGCTCTATCTTTAAAAGTTGCCCTTGGAATTTGACCCAGCAATCCCAAAAGATTATAAATTATTCTGCTATAGTTATACTTGCACACATATGTTTATTGTGGCACTGTTCACAATAGCAAAGACTTGGAACCAATCCAAATGCCCATTAATTTTAGACTGGATAAAGAAAATGTGGCTCATATACACTGTGGAATACTATGCAGCCATAACAAAAGATTAGTTCATGTGCTTCTCAGGGACATGGGTGAAGGTGGAAACATCTTTCTCAGCAAACTAACAAAAGAACAGAAAACCAAACACCATATGTTCTCACTCATAAGAGGGAGCTGAACAATGGGAACACATGGACACAGGGAGGGGAACATCACACACTGGAGCCTGTCAGGGATTGGGGGGCTAGGGAGGATAGCATGAGGAGAAATACCTAATGTAGATGACAGGTTGATGGGTGCAGCAAACCACCATGGCACATGTATACCTATGTAACAAACCTGCATGTTCTGCATATGTACCCCAGAACTTAAAGTATATTGAAAAAAAAAAAAAAAAGTTGCCCTTGGTTTCATTTTCTAGTGACAGAACAAGGAAGAAAACCCAAGTTAACCACATCCCTTTTGTTTTTTTAACATGTAAGATTTCAAAGCATCTTCTAAAATACCCTGTTCTCTATGATTGTTGCCATTTCACAGATGGACAGTGTCACAGGGGATTGGCCAGATGGCCATGTGCAAAGGCTTGGATCTAGAGAATGGTAGGGATGGGTTCTGAACTCTGCCTGTTAAATAGCATGTGCTGCCTCACTGGGCAGAAACACAAAGAAGGAAGGATGTACTTATTAGTCTGTTCATGCAGCCTCTTCATCCTGTCATTCAACAGATATGTATGGACACTACAGAGTGCTGCCACATTTCAAAGGGCAGGGTCTTTTACACTCAACCACTTCCTTGGGACGTCTGAAGCATTTGCAAGTAATAGGTGTTTAATGGATTCCTAATGATACAAGGGGCAGGCAAAGCTTAATCCTGTTTAGGGGTGAAGGTGAACCAACTATATGCCCCAGGATCAGTTAAACTAGGGCTCAAATGAGAAAAAAAAAAAACATTCTGGAACTTGCTTTCCCTGGTGCTTCCAAAGTGCTGTTGTTTTCAGGATGATGATTATTTCATTCACATTCCTCAGATCTGATTCCCTTTTCTCCCCATCACCCTGCATAGCTCTTGAGCTATGCAGTACTCCCCACAGATTCCACCACAGAAGGTTTCAGGATGCATTTTCATCCAAAGGAGAGGGGGAATTAACTGGGAAAAGGGGTGATGATGATGTTCCTTCCTTTCCATCCGAGCACACTCACACCAATACCCGGATGTGTTCATGCACATGCCTGGGGACCTGCAGGACACAGACACACTGTCTAAACACAAGCAAAGACAAACAAATAAACCCTCAGACCCCTAGGATGATGCATACATGAACATACATGTGCATTACAACCACAGCCAATCACATGTGAACACATTTTTGCAATATGTCATCTGTACCCAATTGCTCTTGTTCATTGTGTCTTCCAATATTCTTAATGTTGGTAAGAAGGTGGCTGCTTATCATCAACATTTCGTGGTGGGTGATTGCTCTTCTTGTTTTAGAGGAAAAATTGCATCTCATTTAGGCATCAGGATTTCTATGTGAATGGTAGATACTGTTTCTCAGCCATACCAACCCAGAAGACAAACAGACATCCAGGGCTCAGTCATCCTCCCTCTTTCCTTTATGGCAGGAGGGAACCACTTTCACCAGGACCCACAGCAGGTAGGTATTCATCTCACCTCCTAGCTCTCACCCTTCTGAAGTAAGGAAGTAAACATACCAGGAATTGGCTTCCTAATTTCCTTTTTCTCTAAATATCGAGCAGCTCCACAATTTCAAAGACCTGCCCCCAGTAATTTTCCTTTTGCCAAACTTCCCAACCCAAGGCTGGTCATGACCCAGGGTGAGGTGGAGAAACAACACCCTGATCCTCACCATCTGCAGGAAAGTGGTGAGGCCTCGCCTGGGGGCCGTAGCCTCCCTGTTTGGGACAAACCTGCCTGGCCTGCCTGGAGGCCCAGTCAATGTTTTCACAGCTGTGGGCTGGGAGGGCTGCTCCCCAAGCTCCTTGCACACAGTTGGCCTGCGACCCAACAGCTGTGCACACCCAGGCATGACCCCAGTCCCCGTGAGGAGTGGGAGACCTGGCCAGTGCACCCCAGCTAGAACTGGCCAGCCTCGCCTGCGCCGGCTGCATCTCACGCTTCTGACCCACTTTGATAATGCAGCTATTAAATGGTTCTCACATGGCTTCCCTGGCCTTCTATTAACTCCCCAGGCAGCGGCGACAACCTTATTAACTGAAAATGGCTTCTCATGGCAGTGTTCCATTTCTAATATTAATAATCAGCGTTTAATAAAAACAAAGAGGGGGAAAATACAGGCAGAAAAAACAGACTGCTTTGCCCCTTTGTCATTTATCACCCTGGCAGGAGGCCACGGATGATGCCAACAGCAGCAGTAACAGCAGAGTGGTTAGCTTCACGCTAGGGACATACACTTGCACTCACACACGTACACACACACCTGTTCCTGGAGCGGCACTTCATTCATCACATGGCCAATGTCAGGCTTAGAACCTCCTCCTCTCTTCCCTCCCCACCTTCCTCTGTCCCCAATCCAGTGTCTTCAGTGATTTCAGTGGTCCAGAATGATATCATTAGCTGATGTCTTTCAACAAAGAGAGGAAAGAGTGGGCTGCTGGCTATGGCATCGTCTCTACTTTCTTCCTTTACCCTTCCCATCAGACCAGTCATCTGTAAGACAAATGGCTCATTCCTGCCAAGGCCAAGGAAAGTGGAGTTAAAAATGTAGTTAATTAAATTTACTCAAAAAGATCAACTCTCCAGATTAAGAACTGGGTTTATCGCCACTAAAAATAAACAGGGCAGGGGAAGAGAGGATGGAAGAGAGGGGAGCAGGGAGGCGGGTGGGGCCAAGAGGGACTTGGGGCTTTGGATCCTTGGATGTCGGGCTGTTATTTAAAGACCTTTTACATTGTGAAAGATCTCAGAGAACAGCTGACATCTCCTGGGGGCCTGGGGAGGCTTCTATGATAACAAACAATCCCACTTTGAGGGTGAGGGCACTGTTCCCTCTTTGGGTTTGCAGAAGCCTGTAGGAAGACGCTTTCTTTGTTCATGGTGAGGAGTGTAGGTCTTGAATTTTCTCCTCAACCTCTCATCTAGCAGCCACTACCCATTCTCTTCCTCTATCTAAGAGCAGAATAAACTCTAAACAGAAAACCTATGCATAGAGCAAAGGCGCAGGCAGTGGTCCTGCAGGGGTAATGCTTTACAGCTCCTACTTTTCCCAGTATACTCCAGACCTTGCTTCACCAGGATACCCACTCCCCTCCTCTGAGGAGCTGAAATGTCCCCTGCATAGTAGGGTCAACTGGCAAAAGACATGAAGAGTCACTCAGCCAGGCTTATCCAGGTGAAATCTGGAGCCTACAGAAGGACTTTCCTGTCAATCAGAGTTCATGTTCTACTGTCTCACCCCTTCACAGCACAGGCTTCTCTCCCACTGCAGGGCTCCTATTCCTCCTTCAAAACCCTACACCCATGTCACTTCCTCCATCCCTCTTCATCCACTCCCAAGGCAAAGTGGATCTATCTGTCCTCTGCTAATTCAGTCCCCACTCTCGCTATTGGGTGCTTTGCCTTCTTGCTCACCTCTCTACTAAGCCGCATGGCTCCTCACCTTGCTGTGCTCAGCACTCAGGTCATGCTCCTGAGTGGAACTCCAATGCTGAACAAGAGGCAGAGAAACCAGCAGGTGGAGAGTCTGAGGGGAGAAGGTGGGAAGCAACTGTGTCAAATCGGGTTTGCATGTTGGTTTAGCCATGGGTGGCCTGAAACCAAAGAGCCCTGTGAATTCATCAAAGTGTCAGTGACCACTGACAAAGGACTTCCTGGCTTGAAAAATGGCTGTCACCCTCCTATCCTGAGCTTTACCTTGGAAATATCAAGAGAATAAAGTCGGTGCCTTTTAGATTAATTTACTCATCAAGATGTCATTCTGCAAAAGTTACTTGTTAGCTGTGAGTCTCTCCAAGTTCCCTTGCTCTGAGCAGGAGGTAACCCTCTGCCAAACATAAACACGCAGGGATTCTGGGGGAGTGGAGTCTGTGTTGGGGGCTCAGAATCCTGGATGCAGAGGCAGCTCACTGAAGCCTAGGCTTCTAGGAGTGCTGCAGTTAAGGCACGCGCTTGTCACACAAATTCCCCTTAAGGGCAGGCTGAGAGAGAAAAGAGGACTGTAGAATAAACTTTAACAGGGATAAAGAAGAAAAAAGAATCCCTCGTATGCAGAAGATACACAGCACATCGAAGTTTTTTTTTTTCCCCAATAGACAGCATAAGCTCAAAAAGTCATCATCTACCAGGATATTAATGTCATTACTTTTTCATTTCTTATATTTAATATCCAAGGAAACCCGGCAGTGTAATAAAGTCACACTATGGAAACACCAGCGCGAGGTGAGGACAGGGCGGAGCAGGGCTTCTGAGTCACACAATCTGCTGAGCTCTGCCTCCCAGTCATATGACACACTCCAAAGGGCAGTGTCTCTTCAGGCCCTGTGGGCTGTTCTGCAGAAATAAAAAAAGCAAGAACCAATCTCACCCCCTGCCCTAACTCTGGGCCATTTCCTTCAGAGTCTTGGGGAGAGTGTCAGATAATCAGAATACAGCGGAACACAGCCTCTCTGCAAAGGCTGTCATGCTTTCCAGACCTGGAGAACACACAAAATAATGTTAGGCTTTTTACCCACCCTGGAGCGTTCAGCTCTCTTCACCCCCTGCATCAGATCTGGGCTTACCAGCTACATAGAAATCAGGACCTTGTCACCTGACTTCTTGGCTTCAGATACACCATTCCGCATTTAAGAGAGATGCCTCCTGCAGTTTCCTCCTTTGCATGGGGGCATTGCTTTTTCTCTACATGTGTGCCTATGTATTTATGTGTGTCCAGCATACAAAGGACATAAAGTGCTTTAGAGAACCCTGAAACAGGAAATAGCAATCAATATGCCTGTCCAAACAATTAGAAAGAGATGTTTCCAAATCTTCTAAATCTATCTGGCATGTGTTAGATGCATGCTGTCAGGCTGACTGCCATTAAATACCATCTAAATAATGCAAAGACAATCAGATGTACAAATAAGTGATTCAATTTGGGGGACTGGTTATTGGAATAAGGCTCATGCACCCAAAGCATGACATTTCCTACCACATTTCCATTTCATTTCTCAGGCAAGAATGATCTTTCTACCTCCTCTCATGGAAAATGATCTCATGGCTGGAGGATTAGAGCATGGGCAAATACTCTTGGGTCCTATGCTTGACTGTTCATCTTGCTTGAATATTCCTTGGATACATGAAACAGGTGTGTCTATTTGGTTTCCTCTCTGTAGTATGGAAATGCCATGCTAGTCTCCCACAAACAAACTACATGCTCTACCCTCCCAAACAACCTTAGAACAAGTACTTAAACATCTTTGAAGGTAGGAGTCTTGCATTCTTAATATGACTTGGCTTTTCTTCTCTCTGTTCCTACTAAATTTTTCAATGTTTGCAGCTCCTGGAAAAAACAGTGAAATATTTTCATTGTTCTTACTCATTATAGTTTTATTTCAAAAAGACACTAATATAGAGTTTATGTAGCATGGGGATCACCACAGGATTATCTCTGAGAAATTAATAAAACACACTGTGGTTCTCTTTCCTGAAGGTAGAGAGTCTGATCTGAGTCCTATAAACCTCCAGACCTAACTCCTGCCTTCCAGTATCCGAGTCAATAGATTAAGCTTCTATCTCCATTAAACTTTATCTCATACCATTGCAGTCTTTCATAAGAGGCCCCCTTGCAGATTTGAGAGGAGAACATTCATAGGAGTTAATTCATGACACAACAAGACATGGCATGGCTCTCTAGCTCACAGTCTGGCATTTGCCCTTGGCAAAGGTCAATTAGTACAGATAAGAAATCCAAACTCTCTAAGCCCTAGTTTTCCTCTCTAAGGAAGTACATTAGCCTTAAGGCAGAACTTCCTACCTGGCAAACAGACATTTATCTAGATTAGAACCTCACTGCTCCAAGTGTGGTCCTTGGGCCAATAGCCTGGGCCTCACCCAAAACAGTGTCTCAGGCCATACTGCAGACTTAATGAATGGGAATCTACATTTTAACAAGTCATCAGGTGACTCAAATGCACATTTAACTTTGAGACATGCTGCTCTAAAACCTAAAAGAAGTGTGGTGGAAAAAAGTGGGCACTGGGTGTAGCATTTTATAGGGTGATACAGGGTAAGCAACCTGCTTTCACAACTTCACTATTTTGACCAGTAAAAATTGAGGTTGAAAAAGAAATTTCCTCTACGTGGTAGCTGGAAAGCTAAATGAATTCATATGTGCAAAGGGTTTAACCCAGAGCCTATACCCTCTTGGGCCCTCAGCAATAAATGGGTTTTCTATATCAGGTTTTTGATTTATAAAATGGTTACTATTTTTAAGAAGTTACTATTACTTACTCACTTGTAGTTTTCTATGCCTATGTAATAGGCTAATGCCAATTAAACAACTATAACAACATCTTATCTACTAGATGTTGTTATAGTTAAGATACTATATAAGATAAAATAAACTAGATTAATACTGAATAGGTTAATGTCAATAAAACAACTATAACAACACCTAGTAGACAAGGTGATAGGTAAATCTTAATTGTCTTCCTTCTCTTCTCTGAATGATAAGTGGCATGTGAAGGCTAAGAACAGTGCCCAAATACAGAATAAACTCTCAAAAATAGTAGCAGAGGCTATGAGTAGTAGTTCAGGAATTTTCTTCAGGCAGTCTCTTGATCAGTGCTACCCTTGATTTTATGATGGTTTTTGTAACATTTTCACCAAGGAGGTGAATGAAAGCCTCAGAAAAGTTCATGTCGAGTCATCTCTCCAAATGGTGCACTAGAAAGACACCTTAGCTTGGAAGTAGGGAAATATTTCTACTCCTGGGAATGCTGGTAGCTCAATGTGGGCCTGGTTCCATCTCCCTGGAGCTGGAGGTCACTTTCCCTAGTGGGATGTTGTCAAGGTTCTTTATTTGCCCAACTCAGACGCTTCAAGACTCAGTTTAGGTACTGTCTCCTCCAGGAAGCCTCCATTACCCATGCTCCAGCTTAAATTGATGTTCATCCTCTGTTCTACCAAAGTACCTGTGGTTGTTTTTGCTGAAGATAACCAAAGTCATCTTCTCTCGTTCCCCAACTGAACTAAGAGGACCTTGGAGTCCAAATAATGTTCAGTTTTGACCCCAGCAAGGAGCTTGAACAGTACAGCTATGAAAAAGCAATGGCTGGTATGTCCTGTCTCTTCGACCTCAGCCTCAATTAAAACAACAGTTATTCACTGTTGATGGTGATGTCAGCATTCCAGACATGTTAAACCATTTATTTCCACTGCTTCTAGTTGCTGTATTAGGAACAAGTGGTGCCCCAATGCAGATAATATAGTATCCACCCTGTCCTCCTCAGGCCCATTCCTGAGAAGTCTCATGTTTTGCTTTCAGCACCTGCTACCAGCCTTGTGCAAGTTCAGAAAATAAACTATCCAAGTCACTCATTGTTATTCTTTTCTTTTCCTTCAGTCTTGTTTATTTTATTGCATGGTCTTTACTTTCAAACAACATCCTCTCTCTCTTTTCCTCTCCACACTTTCTTTCACCAAAACACTTCAAGTGAAAGATAAAATAAGTCATATTACATATTACTACTATTCCCAGGGTAAACTGGGTAAATAGAAGTAAAGTCCTAAGCCAAAACAAACAAACAAACACAACAACAACAAAAAACTTTTAACTGGGAAAACCTGGTTTTACTAAGCCATTTAACACAACGTAAGATGCATACTGCCCTCTGAAGTGATTAAGTGACTTGTCACCATGGCCCTGCTGAGTATACAGACTATATACAGTCTGTGTGTTTCTGGATGCTACACATATGGCAGTAAATGATACTGATATTAACCTTGTCCTTGTGCAACTTGTTTTCTGGTGAGAGAAACAGCACAGTAAACCTATAAATAACAAATAAATTTGATATTAACTTTGGAAAAAATATCTAAAGGAACTAGGTGGGGCGATATGATAGAGAGTAGTTTGGAGAAGGCCCTTTGAGGAGGTAAGGAAGCACACCTTCTGAGCTGAGTCTCAACTGGCAGTGACACTAAGCTTGGTATGTGGATAGGGAGTGACAACTGTTCTGGGCAGGGGGAACAGAAGATTCAAAGGAAAAGATCATGGCAAGTAAAAGTAAAAAGAAAAAAGTCAATCTGATCAAAGTGAGTAAAGGGTACATTCCTGTGAAATGAATGAAATGTGAGCAGTGGGAAGGGGCCAGATTATTCCAGGTGTTGGAGGCCACGGTTAAGATTACTGTAGTCTAAGAGTAATGGGAGCCCCTGAATGGAGTGACATGATCTTGTCTACATTTGTAAAAGATCACTGGCCACTGTATTGAAAATGGATGTTGGAGAGGGGTGTGACTACAAAGAGAAAGATAATTCTGTGCTCCTCAGCAGTTTCAGACCTGTAGAATTAGAATAGGCTTGAATAGACCTGTTCATGCAGCACCACAACAACGACTACGGCTAACTTTTGAGCACCCTGACACTGAAACAAACATCTGATCTTCAACTCACAAACTCTTGGGGATAGCAGAATTATTTCAAGAAGTCCTGGGATTTACATGTGTACCAATCATTATTGACAGAATAGGTAACATGGCTCATTTTAATATTATTTATAATTATTATTTTTCAGTATAAATAGAATTATAATTGATAAATTGTATGTACTCTTTAAAATGCATTATTTAATTCATAGAACTTTCTGTCATCATGTGTTTCACAGTTAAATTAAGTGAGTTCTTTAGTTGGTATGGAATCTACAAAATGAGTGAGTGAGTTGATTTATAGAATTCATCCTTGACTCAAAGAACACTGTGCTCTCACTACACTGTCTCCTCTTCCTGGAGACCCTAGAAGATTATGTTTCCCCAGCCACACTAATGGTTAGGGTGGAACCATGCGATTGAGTTCTCAGCAGTGGGACTGTGAGCAGATGTGATGTGCTACTTCCTACCTGAGCTGTATAAGCAGGTAGGTGTGCTCATGCTCTCTCTATCTCCAGTTCACAAGGCTGGCAGAAAACATCTCCAAAATGTAGAGTTGTAGTTTTGAAGTAGCTGGGATCTGGGATACCTGAGTCAACATTTAAGGAGGAGCGCACCAAGGAGCATGAGATGATTTGCAATAGACTAGGATGTAAGTGAGAACTAAACCTTTGGTTGTATTTAGCCACAGAGCAATTAGAACTTATTTGTTGCTGTAGTGTAGTTTCTCCTAGGCTGACTAACGGAGACCTTCAGATATACTTGCACCTGTGACCAGAGAGGCATATGCAAGGATCATCATTGCCATAGCATTTTGACAGCAAGAGATGGGAAATTGCCTAAATGTCCATTCATGGTAAGCTGGTTCAATTAGTTACAGCACATTCATAAGGTGAAATATGATCCTGGGATTATGAGGGAGCTCTATAAAGTACACTGTTAGGTGTCAAATGCAAGACTCAGTACAGTATCATAGTATTTGGTCATTCATATGTGAAAAGGGTAAACTTATGTAAGAGCAGCTAACATATATTGGGTTAATGTGCCACTTGGTATTTTCAAGATTTGCAATTACTAACTCAATCTTCACAACAGCTCTGTAAGGTATACCCAACATTATCCCTATTTCATCACCAAACAAAAGGAGTCACAGAAACTTGCCAAACCCAGGCTTCAGGATTTAGGGTTTACACCTTTAGCAACTCATGATAGTCCATAAATGAGAACACTTATTTAAACAGAGAATATTTGTGGGAGGGAACACAAGAATCTGGAAGGAATAAGTGTCTTTGGGCAGGAGAACTGAAAAGTTGGGGACAAGGTTGGGAAGAAGATTTGAATTTCAACATCTGCCCTTTAGTACTTCCTAATATCCTTTTGTAACCATGTGCAGATATCATGTATTTCAAAACATAAATAGATTGTTTATAAAAGAGCAAATATATTAGCAGATTATCTTAATTTTAACATAATGTCTCCAGTCTTCAGGACCGGATGGTTCCCAATCCAAAAGAAAAATCAGATTGACTAATTTCTAGGATGGCAAAAGGAGCCTGAAGGCTCTCAACAAAAACCTTGTCCTCTCTCAAGTCATGGTTTCTTTTTCTGCTCCTCCCCACTGCTCCCTGGGCCCTGCTGACAGAGACAGGAACACTGTGCCACTGTCTGCGAATGCACTCCTTGTTCAAAGAGAAGTTTTCACTCGGATAGATTTTTGCCTTTTGCAATTATGTCATTAAAAGTGTTCTGAACTTCAGAGTTGAAATGAACTCCAGAAAGGGTCTGCCCTTTTAGCTCTCTGGTTTTACATAATTTATGGTTTTGAATTTATTAAAACATACAAAGGGATTCAGAAAAGGTTCTAGGCAGGCACTCATCCCTCTGCCCCTCCCAGCATAGTCCTCATAGAATTTCTCTCCCCACAGTGGTGGGGGCACTGTTTTCGAGATTTGAGGGGTCTTAATCTGGTTCATGGGAAGAATAAGGCATATGGAAATTGTTCCTCAATCACTCTGCTCATCCTTTGACTCATCCGTTATCAGCTGTAATACTCCCCTCCCATGCCCCTTTTTCACTGGTAACTTCCCCTCCCCTCCCCTCCCCTCCCCTCGTCTGTTCCCTACTTTTCCCTCCTTTTCATCCAACTGTCTCTCCATCTTCCCTCCTCTGACTCACCTGGTTTGGGGAGTGTCACATTCAGTGAAGTAGACAGGACCAGAGGAAGGGGATGCTTGAAATCAAATTACCTGCTTTCTATTCTGTGCTCTGTCGCTTTCCAAATGTGTGCCTCTGGGCAAGCCACTTTAACCTTTAAAGCCCCTTTTTGCAGGTGTGTGAACTAAGGCTAATAGTTGCATCTATCTCAAGGGTTACAGTGCAGGTTAAATAACACGTTGAAAGTAAAGAACTTAGCACTGTGTTTGCATATAATAAGCATTTAATATTAGCTTCGTTATTTTGGTGAGACAGAATGGGGTTGTAGGAGAGGTCATGTCTTCTGAGGGCAGACTGCCTGAGTTTGAATCCCCCTGCTCTGCTGTTTAATGGTTGGGCCATTTTCAAAGTCACTTCTACTCTCTAAGGTCAGTTTCCTTATCAGCGTAATGGGGATAACAATGCCATTTTTCTGTAGGATTGCTGTGAGAAGGAATGAGATAAAACATCTGTAAGGGACTGGCACAGGGTAGACCTTCAATAAACCCAGGCTCTTGGCATGAAAATTTTGTGCCTAGCAGAGGGAAACAAACATAACATTCAAACAAACAAGTTGATTTAATCCCTTGAAAATTATTTTATCTAATTACTTAGAAAGAAGGGTTGCCTGACCCTAAGCCAGATCCTTGACTGCAAGTCCAGCCCTGGGCTGAAACTATTGACTTTTAGCTATGCTGTCTGTTGGAAAAAGCTGCATACCCCAGACCTGTGACAGTTTTCTGGATGAGGAGGCTGTTTGAATTTTCACCTGGCAACCTTCACCTCTGTCCCCACTCCATGGCAGGGATACCCCTCTACATTTTTCTCTGTTCTTGGCATGCCCTCCACCATCTCCCTGATCAAGTTCCAGATAAGGAGTGTGGCAACTGAGAACGTGTGTGTCTGTGTGGGTGGGTGCAGGTGGGAACAGGGTTTCCAGTGGGGAAGACCCAAGCCTCTGCCCCATTCTCAGCCTGGGAAAAGCTCAGTGCTCAAAAGTCCAGGAATTGTGGCTTCCAACCTGGGCTCAGAACCTTGTTCTTTTGCTTCGGGCTGTGAACTCTGGCCATGTTATTTAGCATCTCTCAACTTCAGTTTTCTCAACTGTGAAAGTGGAAAGACAACAGTGCATTCCTCAGAGAGTTGCTATTGACATAATGCCTGTGGAGTAACTGGCTCAGCAAATGGTAGAGGG
Organism: Piliocolobus tephrosceles; assembly: GCF_002776525.5. Taxonomy (NCBI): domain Eukaryota; kingdom Metazoa; phylum Chordata; class Mammalia; order Primates; family Cercopithecidae; genus Piliocolobus; species Piliocolobus tephrosceles. The sequence goes on along the minus strand of NC_045439.1, from coordinate 98,124,244 downwards.
GTTACAATTGATCTAGCCTTGCATGGTGGGTCCTCAGAGTAGCCAACAGAGGGTCCACAGTGGGTAGAGGGCTGGAGAAAGAAAGTTGAATCCCTTTAAGATCTGAGGTTGCCAGTCTATCTGTTCCCCTATAGGTATAGTGTGAATGGTCCAGAAGTCAGCTCCTGCCAGAAGGGGACCCAGGACTGGGAGAGAGAGGTGGGAAGGAGCTGAACGGGATGAAAGGCTCTGCAGAATATCTGTAGAATCCGTCAACAGGCCTTCTTTCTGTGGGTGCTGCTTAAGCAGGGAGCTGGAAGTTATTCTCTCTATTGCCCACCCTGGACTTGTTCTTGGCATGCTGTGTGTCTTCTCAAGCCAACAAACAAATTTGCACCTCATGTAGTAAAATAAATAAATAAATGAACTGTGGAGGTATCCAGCGTCTATGGCAGGACAGACCCAGGAGCTCTGCCTGGCACTGCCCTCAGCTGCCCTGGCTCCCAAAGGCTCAAAGTGCCTTCAGTTTCCACCCTCTTAGATCCATCTCATCTTTTATTTCAGAAGGCATTAGGAGTCTTTCATTTTCCAAGAGTTTCTTGGAACAGAATGAGAATCACAGACTGTCAGGGCATAAAGGCAGCTTGACAATCACTTCTAGAGATTACAAAATTGCTGCCCATGGAAAATCTGACCCACAGGCACATTTTGTTTTGTTCATACAGATGTTTCTTTTTTTTTTTTTTCCAGTAGAGACAGATTTTCGCCACGTTGGCCAGGCTGGTCTCAAACTCCTGACCTCAGGTGATCTGTCCACCTTGGCCTCCTAAAGTGCTGGGATTACAGGTGTGAGACACCGTGCCCCCGTGAATTTGCAACTTCTAATCTAATTAACTCCTTAACATACGTATGGGAAATCTGAGAAGTGACTCTGCCAATGACACCAAAAAGCACAAGTGGCAAGAGTGGGATTTGAACCCATCATTTCTAGGTCAGAGCTTTCTTCATGGAAGCCAAATCTGTTGATGGCAGCCTATCTATATGGCATGCACCCTGGCACTGACACTGAACCCACCATAGGGTTGTGCATCCCTCCTCTCTGGCCATCACCCCTTATGAGTTGTAGGTTCAGGCTGGGATAGCTGTTGTATAGGGCTGGACTCCAGGGTTCCATCTGGGCCTCTCTCCAGATGGCCAGAGCCAGAGAAACAGGCCCAGAGACAATCCTTGCCTTCCAGTTGCATGTTTTGAAAGAGATCCCCTTTCTTTATCATCTCTTCTCTTATCCCTTTCCATTGTCTCTGTTACATAGGCTGGTATCATAGTCTCAGTGTTTTGTGTAAACTGTGGTTAAGAGAGGTGAGCTCATGTGATACAGGGTGCCTGCCAGCCCCAGAACTCAGTCTCACTGCCTTTCATCCCGCATTTACTTATGAGGGCATCAGGCCTGAAAAGGGTAACCTGACATTGCCCCTGCAAAGCCAGGATAGTGGCTAAGCCCTAGCCTTGTTTTTCCAGCATTCATCCCTTGGGGCACATCAAATGGTGCCAGGAATGACCAGGGCTGCCTCTGAGCAGGCTGAGAGGAGACTGGCAGATAGCAGCAGCAGCAACCTCTTTGTCCTCTGCCTCTGGGGGTCTCAATGCTCTGCAGAGGTTGTGACAACAGGTGAGGGTTGGGGGAGAGAGGTGTCTCAGGGTTTGGCAGGTCCTGTGCATTATTATGGGTGCTCAGAAGCTCTGGGGGCTGATGGCGCTGGCAGGGGCTAACCCTGTGTTTCTATTCTCTTCAGGCAGTGCAAATCCCCGTCTCTGAAAATGAAATTAAAAGGAGCACCTGGGAGATAATACATACAGTAGATCCAAATGTAAAATGCCTCTCTGTCCTTCTGAGAAGGCTGCTCCTAGGACAAGCAACAAGGATTACATAGTGATCTTATTATACAGGGTCTGCCAAGGGCAAAGAAAGGGTCAATTTTCCATGCACAGCAGAAGAAAAACCATCCCCCCACTTTCCTGCACAGAGCCACCATGGCCACTGCACTGATTCGTACTCCTCAGGAAAAAGGCACAAGCATGCTGGCACCCTGGACTTCTTTCAGGCTGTAGAAATTTCCATCCTCCTCACCCTGTCTAAGAGTAATTCACCTGATGCCCCCTACCTCATTAACTTTCCCCACAGTTTGAATCTGCCACTGGATTTTGGGTTCCATCATTTGTCAAAAGAGAAATCTGTATGGGAAAGAGAAAGTGCATTGAGACCAAATGCTCCCAGTGTTTCTCCTGTCTAGGTATTCCAGTAGCAGATGACTTCTCTCCCATTTCATGGGACAACCTGACAAAGCAAAGGGTTGTAATAAGCTTCTATCCGAAGGGGTAGTAATGACAGGAGGGAATGTGGGTGGGAAGTGGGAGATGAGATCTTATTCTTAACTTCTGACTCTGCTGCCTGCTTCCTGAGTAACTAAGTGTTAAGAACTCTACCTGGTCCCTACCTGGCTTCCTCTTCCCTCACAGTCAGTGAAATCTAATGCCAACTTCTTCACTCATGGAGCATAACTTGGGGTATGTGTGTGTGGTGTTGGGTGGGGAGCAGGGGAAGGAGGGAGGGATAGACTTGGCAAATTGCCATTGTAAGTCACCTAAGGATGGGAAAATGCACAGATTTTAGCCAGTGAAAAAGTAACAAGGTCTGGAATTTATATCATTTTTACATGTGAAACCCAGGGCAGTTTATATAATTGCACACAACAAGAAAATGATAAAACCATTGTTTTGAGCTTCGTGTCTATTTCATTTATATGTGACACTGGAATATAGATTTGTGCTTACATTATATGAAGTAATGTTTGATGTGCTCACAGTGCACGAAACCACCTCCATCTATGGGGTGACAACATGAACATGGCAGGAGCGTCATCAGGACTGGTTAAGTGAGTGAATGAGCATTATTGTCTTATGATAACACATGTACCCACAGTCGTACTGATGTTCCCCTCTCTGCCGAAGTCCTTTGATGACATTAAAAATTACCGGGGTGAGGAAGGAACATAATTACCTGAGACTAAACCAGGAGACAGCAAACCTTTTCTGTAAAGACAGAGATAGTAAATATTTTCAGCTTTGTAGGCCAGAAGGTCTCTGTTGCAGCTACTCGACTCTGCCTTTGCAGCACAAAATTAGGCATACACAATACAAAACAAACAAATGAGCATAGCTGGGTTCCAGTAAAATTTAACTTACAAAAACAGGTGGCAAGCTGGGCATGACCCATGGGCCATAGTTTGCTGACCCCTGATCGAAACATTTGGCAAGATCAAGCACTATGTAAAAAACAAGTGTGACACTTTGGCAGCATTTGGTCATGGAGAGAGGACTGGATCCAGCATGTTTTCATGAATAAAGGTACAAAACTTGTTGTCAGGGAAACTGCAGTCTCTTTCTGGTTCACTGACCTAGAGTGAGGCCCTAAGAAAACGACTTTACTTATCTCTGCCTTGGTTTCCTCAAGAAAAATGTGAGGGTTTACACCAGAAACTCTTTAACTCCTTTAGCATGTACAGAATTCACTATCACATACCCTCCCCATACTCCTACCATTATTATTATTATTACCTTTGCCGAACTTTTGGAGGCTCAACATGCGCCTCATGGAGAAAACAGAACAGGCAAGAGCATCCTGCACTTAGGATTGAAAAGAAGCCAGGGGTCTGGAGTTGAGTGAGCTGGAAGAATAGGGAGGTAAAAAATATCTTGCCCAAGGTTAAAAAAAAAATACAATGTTTAAGCTCAGAGCAATTGGAAGCCATTGAGGAGTTTTATTTGGGAGAGTGATATGACTGGATTTTCATTTTTCAAGGATGTCTCTGACTGCCATGTAGAGATTGAAGCAGAGAGCTTCCAGTGGGGATAGTTTGGAGGGTATTTCAGTCCAGCTGGCAGTATTTTCGAGTAGGTTGCTGGTGGTGAAGGTGGAAAAGATTCAACACAGGTGTGAGAAGAACAACAGACAGAACTCCATGAATGATTGGTTGAAGGTTTCCATAATGAACTCAGGGTGGATGGAGGTGATCTTTACTGATATGAGAAGTTCTGGAGGAGGGAGGATTGTGGTAAGGAGGAAGAGTTTTGTTTAAGTCATATTGAGTTTGTTACTACCTGTTGCTCCCTGCAGACACCAAATTTTCTAACTTGGCTGCACCAATAAGAGTTCTCACTGGTGTGTTATTATTGTCCTCGTTGGTCCTTTCTTGGGAAGATAAGATGGGTCTCATGCAAAAGTATTGGGTCCCACTGTGTCTGATACCATTAATTCCCACACTTCTGAATTTCCTGATGTGAGATCTGTGGTCCTTTATACTCAGAACAGACAGCTTCCTTGATTTTTCCTTTTCTGTTGGACATCCTTCTGCACCACCTCAATGAATATCTGCAACCCCTGCTGAGCAATCCAGCTGTGACTCCTTCCTGGCTCTTTTTTGTTCTTTTCCCAGGAGTATAACTAGTCCTGACCTCCCAGCATCTTTTGTGTGGAATGTGCTGAGCTCATTGTGACTCTTGGCTTGCGCATTAGGTGTGGCTGGACCCCAAGCTGTAACCTGTGTGCATATAAAAACTCTGAAAGATCTAAGGTTTATTATCCACTTCAATTTCTGGATTCTTACCCTTCTTACTCTTTGGGTCAAGGTCCTGGCCATTCCAAGGCTTACCACATTAAAAACAGGGAAAAGTTATGAAACTCCAATCATGAGGCTGTTGTCAAAATTGCATGAAGGTATGTTTTCTGGATGATGTGTGTGCACCATTTCTATATCTTCTCTTTTTGTCTTTGTGAATAATTGGTGCTACCTGTCAAAATTGAATCAATGGTAATGATTGCCAAGCTCTTACAAAATGTCAAATACTAGATATATAATTAACTCCATCCTGGGAAACTCTAAGTGTAGGCCTGAGCTTTGTTCTCCACTCTTTACAGAAAACTTAACTTCAGAAAAATCCCATAAATGGACCAAATGAAGACCTTATTTCATGATCCAAATGAAGACCCCCTCTCTTTCTCACCTCATGAAGGGAAACACACACATGATGTCCTATCATTCTACCATATTTTCCACCTTTTCCTCTGTTAGGGTGGGCCTTATGTTGAAGAAAATGAGCATAGTTGCATCTGAAGGACAGAGAGGAAAAATATACCCCCAAGGCAAAGGAGAGATGGAATGAGCAAGTGCATAAAAATGTTATTGAAAATAGAGAGGAACAAAGCAAAATCCCATCAGCTCAGCAGTCCTGGATTATTTCACTACATGACACCAAAAATGAACAAGATACTAGTCAATTCATTTTTTTCCACATGACTCTTAGTTAGAATGAGAACTTCTGGGGTTTGAAATCAATTGTCCAGAACTAGCTGCTGAGCTAATTAATATTCACTCAAATGGCACTCCACCAAGGTGTCCCTTCTTGCATCTCTGTTCCTTGCAGGCAGAAGTGCTTTCCCATCACCTTTGTCCATCTTGAAAGAACTCTGGTTGTCCAGTACAGGGAGAAGGGAGAGGAGAGGAGGGTGATAAAAGAGCCTGCAGCAAGCCCTTCTGTTGAAGATAATGAAGAAGTGCTGGAAAAGAACTTAGGAGAAGGAACATTTCTGCAGAGTGAATACAGAGATGTAATCAGTAGGCTTGCCTCTCCACTCTCTTCAGCATAGAAGAGGGTGAGTCCCAAAATGATTTCATACTTGCATGTTATCAAAGAGGGAAGGAACCAGAATTAACATTCTTTTATTTAACCATAGACTATTCTGGCTTGGGCACCATTTCCCTTTTTGGTGACAAAGAGGGGTAGGTGCTCTAAATGTTTGGGAACTGTCACTATCAACTAGTCTGACCATCCCCCAGAGTTCACTTTCTTTTATGGCTTGCAACTATCTGTTATTTTTCTTTCCTTTCCTTTCCTTTCTCCTTTCTTTTTTCCTTTCCTCTTTTCTTTTCTTTTGAGACAGAGTCTTACTCTGTTGCCCAGGCTGGAGTACAATTGTGCGATCTCGGTTCACTGTAACTTCTGCCTCTTGGGTTCAGAAGAGATTCTTGTGCCTCAGCCTCCCAAGTAGCTGGGATTACAGGTGCCTGCCACCATACCTGGTTTATTTTTGCATTTTTAGTAGAGATGGTGTTTCACTATGTTGCCCAGGCTGGTCTCGAACTCCTGACCTCAGGTGATCCTTCCGCCTTGGCCCCCCAAAGTACTGGGATACAGGCGTGAGCCACCATGACAGGCCTAATCATCTATTCTTTACTTTCACTTCATAGTGCATGTCTTGAACAGAGACTGCTATAGCTATTAACACCCCAACTGACCACTTCATCCAATTCACTGGCTTGTTGGTGATTCACTTTGTAGACCCGAACTGACCAATATGGGTAGCCCCTTGAAATGTGGCTTGTCTACATTTCAGTGTACTATAATGAATTGAGATGTACTATAAGTTTAAAATACACACTGTGTTTCAAAGCCTTAATATGTAAAAATAATGTAAAATATTTCATTAATAATTTTTATATTGATTACACATTGAAAGATAATACTTTGGACATAGTGTATTAAATTAAATACATTATTGAAATTGGCACCTGCTTCTTTTTACCTTTATAATGTGGCTACCGGAAAATTTTAAATTACATATGTGGTTTACATCTGGGGTTACAGTATCTTTGTATTAGACAGACTTAAATTTCAATTGTCGGTAGTGTTCAGTTCCCTCTAATAAAATAACTGCTATATTTTACTGGTAATTTAACATGATGCACCTACCATGGGCATGCCCCTGTTTTAGCTACTTGTACATTATTGTGGCAGCCCTACAATCTATGTATTACCAGCCTCATTTCACAAATGAAGAACTTGGACTAAGAGAGGACTTGTTACCTGATGGACTTATTTTGTTCAAGTTAACCTTTATCGAGCACCCACTATATGTTCTACGGTGCTCCAGGCACTTGGGGTCCCAGGTCTGAGGAGTTACCAGTCAAGAGAGATCTGATAGAAACCTAAGATCCCAAGGTTCCCCTCCCTCTAAATTACTCTTTCCCTGACACTATGTGACTCTTCTTGAAGTTTCTCAGTGTCAGGATTATGGGATTTTCAGTCACTTTCATTATTTCATCTTTTGCCTTTTTCATGGGGTTCAATTATAAGGACAAGGAAATTGAATAGAATTGGAACTAGAGTCTAGGGTTTCGCTTATTGGAGTATTCTCAATGGTCTGCAGGTGTAATAAGCTGAAGTGTCCAGTTCTTGACTTTATATTCATATATGTCAGTGCCAGGATGATTCAGGAAGATCCAGGACTTGATGAACTATATCATCTTGGGGAAGGAGGTTGCATCTGAATGGCCTGGGCAGAAGAACAAGGAGGCATAAAAATCTGCAGACACTGTGTAAAGGAAGCAGAGCCAATGGCAGAACCTGAGCTGGACTGAACAGTGGGGAAAGGTTTATATGGGCTCTGATTACTAGGCTGGGGCATGCAATCAGAGGCCTGGCAGCGTGTGAAGGCAGTTGAGCATACAGGAAGGAAAGCTGAAACTGCAAAAAGGATCAGACAGAGTATAACATCTAGAAAGAGAGATCAGAAATGATGTCTCTGATTCTGGAGAAGACAAATGTGTCCATCTATAACGTGACCTGAATGTGGGCTATGGATCTCGAGCAAAAGCTTCCCTGGTGATAGGACTTGTCTTGGTATAGGAGATCAAAAATAATAGCAGTTATTCTGTCCTCAGCACAGGGGTGGAATGTTATATTTTTAGTTGTTAAGATATTTGTATTCCGTTACTAATTTAATTCTCACAAAATCCTCAGAGGCAGGTATTAGGTTGCTGCAAAAGTTATTGCGGTTTTTGCCATTACTTTTCATGGCAAAAGCTGCAATTACTTTGCACCAATTTAATACAACCTTTATTATTTTTTCCATATTGCAGATGAGGAAACTGAGGCACAAACTGCTTAGGTAACCTTTTAACACACAACTGGAGAGACAGAAGCTGGGATTCATATCTTAACCATGTATTAGCTATCTATTACTGCATAATAAACTACCAGAAACTCAGAAATGTAAAACAATATACATTTATCATCTTACAGCCTCATGGGTTGGGATTTACAGGTCATTTGCTCATGGTCCCACAATAGTTGTCACCAAGGTGTTGGCTGGACCACATTCTCATCTGGAGGCTTGACTGAAGAGGAATCCAAGTTCATTCAGGTTGTTGATAGAATTCATCTCCTTGTAGCTGTATGACAGAGTTCCTCACTTTCTTACTGGCTATCAGCCAGTTCCCACTCTCAGCTCCCAGAGACCACTCTCAGGTCATTTCCATGTGGCCCTCTATATTGACCATCTCAAAGCATGGCAGCTTCTTCAAGACCGGCAGGAGAATATCTCCCTCCCATCTGCTACAAGGAAGTCTTATATAATGTAATGTAGTCATAGGAGTGATTATCCCATCACCTTTACCATATTCTCTTGCCTATAAGCAAGTCACAAATTCCACTTGTCCTCAGGAAAACAGGATAATACAGGGTGTCACTAATTGAGGATCATCTTAGAATTCTACTTACCAGTGTGTGTTCCATTCAAAGAAATGAGAGATGAGAGCTGAGTGTGCTGCTTCACCAAACCAGACTGAGCTTGTTCTGTTCTGCCTGCTCCATCACTTCTTCCTCCTGTAAAGAAGATCCTTGGGCCCAGAACCAGCTCTTCCCAGTCCTTTAGCCTATGAGCCCGAAGCCTGACAGCACCTTCTATCAGAAGGCCACTTTGCTAGTAGGTTGAGCCTGGAATCATCTTGCCTTCCTAAGCCTGGAAACTTACGCCTCAGATGACTATGTCTTAGATTCCATAGATTCATCTGTTCATTCCTCTTCATGTAGCATTGCCAGACTCTATGCTGGGAAAATAAAGAGCCCTCTCCATTGGTAGACCAGACTCTATCTTCTAGTTATTAGATTCAGTCCTGTTTCAATTCAGAAGATACCTGGAATTTTGGCACGAACATCCAGAGATGCCAGAACTCTGAACACGCCCATCATAATGGATTTCTTAAAGGTCAGTGCAGCCTACATTGCATTTTGGACTATTGTCTAAAGTCTTCACAAGATGCCCATAACTGGGTAGGCTCATTCCCAGCTTGTCTGCCTCTGTTTCTCCCCTACTTGCCTCTCCTCCATCCTGCCTCCAGGATGCCTTCTATCATGGACTAGGAGAACTATGAGAGCCCCCACTGTACTTGCAGCTAGAGGCTGCTGCAGCAAGTTGGTTTCACTTATATCTAATGAATAGCTTTAAATAAAATCATGGCTGTGTTTTGTTAATGATATTTCTGATTCTGGAAAAGGCAAATATGTTCATCTGTAACACAACCTGAATACTTATACCTTTTGGGGGTTAATGAGAACACAGGACTATAAATAAAGCAATAGTCCAGAGCAGAAGTCTCTGACCAAAAGTTGATAGTGATTATGTGTTCCCGTCAGGTCCCTGGTGGGGGAGCAGAAAGAAAGCCTCTGCCTGAAGTCCCAGTCTCCCTGGAAGCATTCAACTGCAGAACAGGTGTCAAAAAAGAAGGCTCCAAATAGGGCAGGAAGCATATTGCATCTGTCCTTGGCTTGGTGGTAAAAATTTGGTCAGTGCTTCTGTTAGTCTAAATAAATGTGTTTTGTTTACTGACTATCCAGCTAATACAGGAGTTAACAAATATTCAACATATTCTTATGCAGAAATAAATGAATAAATGAATAGATGAATGGATGAGTTATATTACTCATCAATCATTTGTGTATTTATCATTTTAAAACATATTCATCAGGTGAGTTTCTTTTCCCCACTCGCCACTCCCCAGTTTTGGCTGGTGCTGAGAGCTTAGATTCGTTCTTTCCCATTGGATCCATGGTTTCCTTTGCTTTTGCATAAATGAACTGACTATCTAATCTTAATTCTGTCTAGACCTGGACCATCTAATTAAGCACTTCTGCTCTTCTAGATCCTAGACTTCCCTATCTTGACCCATTCTGTCCCTTATAACCCATGCTTTGCTGTGATAATCTTTAAGAGTACTTCTTCAAACCAGGAACCTGAGAAGAGAACCGTTGAAATACACAACCAACAGGTGGTTTTATATTAATATACCATGGTTTCTTGATTCTTGCATTACCTGCATTGTAGTTTTACAAATAGATACTTAAGAAAGTTGATGTGGTGGAGTGGTGGTTCATTACACATTTTTGAGAGTTCTATGACATTTCCATGATGATTTAAATTTTTTTTTTAAATTTTATATGTATGCCAATTATATAATCTTTCAGGCATTTTCTAAAGCCTTAGTATGACCATTATTTAAGAAAATAGTGTCACCATTTCAGTGACCACATTTATAGTTTGTTTATGATCACATCAAAGCCAACCAGAACTATTCTAATTATCTGAGCAAAGGAGGAAAGAATAAAGGTAGATGAAAGCATAAAATATGTTTTCTGTCTAAGTGATGTCACTTCATCCTGCACCAGGGATAGCTTTGCAGTAGTTTGCAAAGGAAAAAAAGTAATGAAAAAATTGAATCATCACAGATCCCACATTAGTACTAGCATGCTAAATTCAAAATAATTTATTCCAGCAGTCAGTATCATATTCACATTGTGGATGAAATTTAGTTTTAGCAAAAGAACCATATCCATCACATTAAATTAATGTTGTTAATTTAAATGTTATTGGTTTTGTTTGTATTTGATTTGTGACTGTTTTGATTTTATAGTTGTATAAGAATTATAAGCATAAAGAATATATACTCAATTTTATGTCTCTACATATTTTAGCATGTCAGGAATAAAAGAATAAAATGTAAATATTCACCGTCTTTTCCTACCAAATACTGCCTACTAGCACCCAAACTTCCAACTTCCCTGAAGTTGTATCCAAGTCTTTCCATTCCTGGAGAACAATGGAGCTGTCCTGAATCAGGGAAATCCCTCCTCTGGACCACTGGATAGATCCAAATTTTGCACAAGAACCTCACTCTGCAGATGATAGGGTTTATAGATTACCTAGGGTGGAGTAAACTCTCTGAGAATTTCATTGCAGGAAGGTTTATAACTTGGTTGAGGTTGAGCTTGCTGACATGAGGCATTCTGGTACTAGAGGACATCATCCCTTCAAAGAAACACTAAAACAAAAACCAGAGCAGGTATCAGAGCTGAAATTAGCTCCCACTGATGATATGACCTGGGCATGGATCAAAAGCTCAAAATCTGTCTACATGACCTTCTCAAGTGGACACCAAAGGCAGGGGTTGGAAATGGTTCCCAGGGAAGAAAGTCTTACATTCTAGGTTCCTACTCTAATGAGAGAAGACAGGATAGACTGCACAGCTCTGCTCTCTATAGATTCCAGTCTATAGGGCCAAAGGACTCATCCCACTCCTGTGCATTAACTGTGGGAAACAGTGTTGATGGTGAAACCTAAAACCATCATTTCTGTCACTGGCTATAGCACATGCATAGAAGGACTGTAGAGTGCAGGCGTCTGAGTTTGCCTCCTTTGTGGACACCACACCTCAGAAGTTTCAGTGCTTTTAGTTGAGCCTTGGAAGGAAGAATGGTGGATAGGAAGGAGGGTGGGCAGGTAATTAATGTCAGACCAGTGCCCAGAATGTTCCCTCTTCTCTTCATAACAGAGCTATCTAGGAATGATCTCAGCCTCCACATTCTTGGAATTTACTGCTTTCTCTCATTTCACATGAGGGAGCTGAGACTGGTCCAGACTTTTAGAAGTCTTGAGTGTTAGGAATCCCATGATAGGGACTCCTCCACTCCTTTCTCCTACCGGGTTCTGAGACTCATATTTGGTTGCCTGTTGAGCACAGGGAATCCTTAGAATGAAAAAGGCCTCTGTGCTTTCACCATCACACCTAGCCTCTATGCACTAGATGCCAGTAGCAACCTCCTCCTAATTGTGGCAAACAAAAATGTCTCCAGAAATTGCCAAATGTCCCTTGTGGTAGGAGAACAGAATCTCCTCTGGTTAAGAACCACTGGTGGCAAATGAGAGATTTTTGAATGTCTACCTGCAAGACTATAAAGGGTTCATTTCCATTTATCTGCTTGTCCAGAATCATTATACTACCCCAAGCAGATCAATACTACAAATCAGTATCAATGTTACCTCACCCTAGATCTCCACAGACAGCTATGAGGAGTAATTCACCAAATCAAATTTCTAGTAAATCAGCAAGATAATTCAGAAAACCACATGTTTATTGGTTATATATTAATTGTATTCACTATATGATCTCCAATTCTTCCACCTCTCCTGCAGGATAGGAGTTAGCAATGCCATTTCACAGGTGAAAACTTTGAGGCACAGAGAAGTTAGCTTATGAGGGGGAGCTAGGATTTCATCATAGGTGAATTTTGCTCCAAAGTGAATGTAACTATCCTGTTTCTGAATGCTCCAAAATATTCCTGATGAAATGCTGCAATGCACAGCACTGGAGCAGAGCAATGCAGTGGTTCTGTCACCACTAAAGCCACACAAATTGTGCCACACACAGATCAGATAGGCTGTCAGTGAGGTGTCAGCCAAGTGGCCTGGGGGCCTGCACCACCACTCTAAGGCTGACCTTGCAATGCTTTTTGGATTCCCATGAAACCTGAGCACCTTTTTAAAGCACTTTACTGTCTCTGGATATTGGCCAAATCTCCTTCTACTTGTCTTATTTGAATTGTGACTGTGATAAAAACCTCTGTCTTTTAAGGAGTGAGGTGGCCTGATTCAGAGCTCACGATTCTAGAAGTATGTTCTGAGAAGTATGTCCTCAAGAATATATTTTGTCATTTCATGTCCACTGGTGCATTTTCCTCCAAATCTTTGGAGGTTATATCCATTTTGTAAACTTATAGCAATTGCCTGTAAAGTTCCAAACAAAATTCTCACTGGCTTATTTTAAAAGTTCCCAAAATAATATAGTTGGAAAAAAAATAGAATCTCCTACGATTAATTGCTAAAATTCCCATGATAATATATATTTGCATCTCATTTTCCTAGCTACTTTAGGCTGAATTCTCTTTTCACAAAATGATGACATAAAACTGAAATACGGCTGTGAGAAACCCTGGCAAATGGTTCCAGCAGTGGCTCCTTTAACATTTTGGTGGGATGTTTTAGCACTTTTATTCTCTGTGACCCATCTACCCCTGCCTCCAGCTTGCTTCCCAATTTTCCATGTTTTTTTTTGGTAATTTGTAACTCGGATTACTCTAAGTGGTTTAGTATGTTAACCAATTTCCTTAATACTCTAGGGGCCATGTCATCAGCATCTACTGATTTGTATACATTCATATTTCCTAGGCCTTTTCTTATCTAGGTTTTGACAATAGCAATTTTGGTAAGAATTTCATTACTTCCTAATTGCTCTGATTTCTTTTCTTTATTTCCTCTCGTTAAAGACATATTTAGAAAATGAGTTCCCTATTTCAGCACCTTTAATCCTGCCCTTCATCCTCTGTTCCTTCTTTCCTTATTACCTGAGCTGAGGTTTCTTGCAGAGCTAATTCACTCATTCGTTTCCTTTTGGAGGCACAGAAAGCTTGGTTCTGCCTTTTAGACTTTTATTTTTGCTAAAGAGTTTAGGATAGAAAAGCGCATTTTTAAAAACTTTCCATCCTCTCATATATTTCTCCCACAAGCTGCTTATAGATCATTTCCCTCTCTTGCTGCATTAGTTTAATGTTCAGCAGAGCTGATAAGAGAAAGCTAAATTCCAAACATACCACAAATCTCCTAAGGCACTTTTGGACCTAGCTTCCAAAGTAACCTTGTTTTTAACCCTACAGATTTTTTTGTTTCTCTTTTGTTTTGCTGAAAGTGAGCCTTCAAGCTCTATCCTCCTCTACTTTGCAGAGCAGAATCTCAAAAATGGAGGAGGTAAAGAAATGCTTTCTTAGATTTGGGTTGAATTTTTACTTTCAGGAACACTTAAAATCCCCTTCACTGTCTGTTCAGAGGTGGTTATTGTGTAGTAGATTAAAACATTGTCTCCATCTGGTAATCAGGTACTTCTGGAAATGTTTGCCTTCACTGTGTGTGTGTGTGTGTGTGTGTGTGTGTGTGTGTGTGTGTGTGTGTGTGTCTAACCGGTAACTCAAACTGATGCTACCTGTTGCTCACATCTGCATGAAATCAGCAATCATTCTGGTTAATCCAAGCAGAAAGTTCCCAACATCTGGAGGTTTGAAATTGGTGAACAGAACTCCTGGATTCTTGCACTGCTTTTTTTCCTTCTGGTTTTTGTCTTTGTGCTTGGCATCAGTGTAGACATCGCCTTGGTGGTTCCTCTCGTAAACTGAACCTTGCTGTTCAGATGTGTTACTGAAGTTAGCCTGCAAAGAACGTCATGGGCCTCGGTGGAGAGTTGTTGGATGAACCCCAGACCATGTTATGAAACAAACCCTTGTTTCCAGGGCGAAACAGTTGCTGGATGATTTGTTTTACGTGGTTGCAAATAAAAATGACAAAAGTAAAACATCCTTAATTTCTGGGAAAGTCAGTGCTACAATTTCAAGAAGGAGTTATTGAAGGAAGGGATGATGTCTCATGATGGGAGATCTATTGGAGACAGCCCAATAGCTTTTCCAAACTGGGGCCACTTTCTCAGCTCTGGGGACTGAGCTCTGTGTCTTGGGCTGAGGAGTAGGAGTCAATGGTTATGCTAGCAGCCAGTCGTGGAGGCCATGGATCCCATTTCCCCACCCACACTGGTCTTTCCTTCTCTTTCCCAGTTGAATCCTTACGTGAGGCCCCTGTGTCTTCTTAGGCTTGATTTCTGCCTTTGAATCTCATTTAATACCCCTTGGAGTCTGATGGTTAAGGTTGGGCTTCTCTGTCTGTTGCATCACCTTCCCCAAGATTGCATGGTCAAATCTTTGATCCTTGGTCTATATGTGTTCCTTTGGCCTAGGATCATTTCTGATGGGGCCTCTTCTCATGTGAAATACTGAATTTGTTGTCCCTCAATTAAACCATTACTAACGTAGTGTTCATGGTCTGTAACATTTATCCAGTCTTCCAGATCAGCCTAGATCTCAGGGAGAGGCCTGCTGTATAATGGTTTGCATATCACCTCTTAATCCTGTCCCTACCACCCCAAAGTTCAAAATGCAAAGATGGAATGACCCAAGTATGATGCAAATTCAGCAATAACGTCTAAAGAAAAATTATCAAGTAAGGATAATTTTGCCACACCTCCTACCTGCCACACTCCCACAGGAGACATTTGGCTGAGTCTGGACATTTTTGGTTTTTGGGACTAGGGGAAAATTGCTGGCGGCATCTAGTAAATAAAGACCAGGGATAGATACTAATAACCATCTCATAATGCACTGGATGGACCCCACAACAACAAATTATCTGTAAACTCAGTAGTGCTGAGATTGAGAAACCCTGACCTAAAGGAACCTCAGGTGAAAGTAATAGATACACCGCTCAACAGAAAGGATTTTTTCCCCCTCAGGCTCAACTTACTTTATTTTCTATTTATTTCACTAAACATTAGTCCATGGTAAGTCTACAGGTGCTGATAGACTTCACTGAGATGTCCTTTAGCTCACCTTGCACTGTGATCCCTAAGTAAGACCTTTACGTTGTACCAAGGAATTTCCCTGGCACACACATGTACGTACATACATACATTAACTCAGCAAACATTTTGAGAGAACCTACCTGTACTAAGAGGAAGACAAGGCTCTGGGTATACAAAAGTGATCAACACAGTCTCTGCCATCAAAGAGACTAGTGCGGGAGCCAGCAAGTAATCAAAAGATTGTTGTACGATGAGATACGGTAGACTAGACATGCAAAAGGAGGAGCATTGCTGTCAGAGTGAAAGCCAGGGAGTACTTCCTACAAAAGCCAAAATCTGAGCTGAGTCTTAATGTATACTTAGTGGTGGTTCAGCGTAATAGGGCAAAAGACTGAAGCAGCCATAGGAAAGCATAGAGTATGAAAAGGGAGTATCACAATCAGCCTTCTCCAGAGAAACAGATACTGTAGGATACACACAGATACATAAAGGAGATTTACTCTGGAAGTTGGCTCACATGCTTATGGAGGCTGAGAAGTTCCACTATAGACTACCATTGAGCTGGAGAACCAGGAAAGCCAGTAGTATCATTTAGTCTGAGTCCGAAGGCCTGAGACCCAGAGGGTTGGGAGCAGGGGTGCTTGTGGCTTGTGTGAGTCTAGAATCTGAAGGTCCAAGAACCTTAAGCTCTGGTGACCCAGGGCAAGAGAAGATGGATATCCTAGATCATAAGAGACAGCAAATTCTCCCTTCCTCTGCTTTTTTGTTCTATTGCTGCCCTCAGTGAATTGTATGAGGCAAACCCTCTTGGTGATTGGTGGGTCTTCTTTACTCAGTCTACCAATACAAGTGCTCATCTCTTCCAGAAACACCCACACAAACACACTCAGGAATAATGTTTTACCAGCTATCTGGGCACCCCTTAAACCAGTCTAATTGACACATGAAATTAACCATGCAGGTACCTATTTAATAGGACCGGCTGGCTGCCCAATGCCTTCTTTGATTCTTTCAGGGTAGAATAGCCTTTCAAGGTGAGTAAGGTGAGAAAATACTATGGATGTAAAAATCAAGAAGGCAGATAATTTGTCTAAAGCCACAGCACAAATCAGTGTTAGGTTTAAAATAGTTTCTAGTTGTCAGATACAGCTGATTATGTATGTATTTATTTATGCATTCATTCATTTTTTTATTCAATAATTACTTATTGAGAGACTAAGCACTAGGTAAGTTCAAATCCCAGCTCTAACACAAATGTTGGACAAGTTACTCAAGCTCTGTGAGCCTTAGTAGGCTTGTCTGTCAAATAGAAACAAGAGTAGTAACTGTTTCTCTTGGGGTCTTTTACAAATATTAAACGAGTGAAATGCTTTTGAAGCTTTTAGCATACAACACTTAGGGCAGGCATCCAACTTTATTGTCATCATTGTCTTCATCATCATCATCATCATCATTATTTTCGCTATCATTATCCCCCTCTCCCAAGTGCATGTTTTCAGTATGAGGGCTTTAGCACTGCCACCCACGCAGTGAGGCAGCTTCTGGAGGCTCTGAGGCATTCAGGCACAGAGTACTTAGTATTCCATTTGCCTCTTGTCAGCAAGTGGGTCCTGAGCAGAGCAGACTGCTCACTCAGCCTTCAATTCACGTGTCTCCTGTTTCTCTCTCTGTAAGCTGCTAAAAGGTAGGGAGGAAGCTGTTTCATTACAGCCTCATTTACACCTCTCTAGTCTCCCTGCTCCCTCCAAGGAAAGTCAAGTTGCTGTGTTCTGTGCAAACGGAATCTGGCATACAATATTCTAAGCCAGGCTTTCTCAGCTAAGCCTTGTCAGATGTCATTTTCCCTGCACTACCCAGAGGGGTATATTATCAACCCATCCCCATCCCAACCTGTTGTTCCTATGTGCTATATGGTTATATAAATGCCCTTTGGGCATGAACCATGGAAAGGATTCCAGGCTAGACTCTGGTAATGGCAAGGGGGCTGGCAGGGATCACTTTTGAAACTGACTCCTGTACAGCAATAAATTGATCCTAGACTTTTTCTCAGAGCAAGCTAATCCCTATCCCTTTCTGTGCACAGGAGGATAATGAAGGCTCTAGACACATAAACAGACTCACAGATGGCTGGATGTCACACGTTTGGCAATTCTTACTTATGGATGGCTCCATGCTGTTGTCCTCTGGCGCTTCAGCCTGTGACATGTCTGAGAACTTGCTGGAGTGTTCCCATGGGGAGGAGGATCCTTTTCCTGTACTTCTACCAAGCTTCCTACCCCTTTTCCCTGCCTGAATCCACCCACACACATGCCTACACAAGCACAAACAATAAAGTTGTCAAATACATTTGAGAAAATGTAAGACATTGTGCCTAATCCAATGTTGCAATTCACTGATGAGGATATGGTGTTAGGGAATCTACATGGAGAGTTGAAAGATGACAGGACCTCTATGACCACTTTGGAGAGTCCCCACAGAAACAAGTTAAGGCAGTGAAAGACATCAACCTACATCTCTGACACCAGTGCCCCTCTGAGAAGTTACTGTCTATCTAGAACTGTCATTCTCAAACTCTAGTATGCATCAACCTGACCCGGAGGGCTTGTTAAAACCCAGATTGCAGGGCCTTCTCAGAAGGCTCAGAATTTCTGATTCGGTAGGTCTGTAGTCAGCCTTAGTATTTACATTTTTAACAAGTTCCCAGGTGATTTGGATGCTGCTGGTTCACAAACCACTGACCTAGAAGATGTACTCAGCCCTAGAATACGGTAAATGAAGGAAATTATGGACTCTGATCACCCATTAAATAGGAAGATACAGACAAGGCGAACAGAGCAGGAATTTTTCAGCTGCCCAGTAGCAATAGTAAATGCGCTGTCTCAGGCAGCAGTTGGAGAAACTGTTGCCTGGATGTCTTCTGGGGAAGATCATGGAGCACAGGCTGGGGAGTTCGGTTTCTGGCTCTACAGAGCCTGGTTGCAGCACCCCAGTGTTTCATCCATCATCTACTCAGGATGCCCTCTATGTTGGTCTTCTCTGCTACACTTATTGCCTTTAGGAATAAGAGCCAAGTTCTAGGTAAAGTCATTCTTTCTCTCTGAATCCCCAGTGCAGATGAGGCACCTGCTCCAAAGTAGATCCTCGTGACCTGTCTGCTAAATACAAGAACAAGCAAGTCTTTCTGGTTTATTCTCCTACCAGGTAGCTGGCTGACCTTTCTGAGTCCAGCAGATGGTTTTTCTTAGCAGAAAGAGGAAAATAAATCAGAGAGCAAATACCCAGCCCCATGTCTTTGTTCATGTTGTTATCCTTAGTATATACCTTATTCTTTTTCTTGGCTTATTGAAATGCTACCAGACTAAACTAACAGGGCATTTGTAATGGAAACACTTAGACCAGTCTGGCTTATGTGTAGGGTAACTATAGAGATCATGGTGGGAAGGTGTGTAGAGGCCCCACTGAGGACAGCCGTAAATGCCAGACTGAAGAATTTGCATGTAGGTCAGCAAAGGTGAGCCGGGAAAGATATGGGAGGCAGAAGGGACATGTACTCACAAGTCCTATCCTCAATTTTGCTCTTTCATTTTTCTCTAAAAGTAAAATTATCATCTGATTCTGTATAGCAAATTTTTTAAAATAAAGATTTCCTCTGGATGGACATTCTCCTACTAATGCCCATTCATCAAAGCCCTGACAAGCTCATTGTCTAGACCAAGTCGAAGAGATTCAAGGTGAGAGGAGAGGTCTTCAGGAGAACACAGAGAACACTACCTTTGGTGTCAAGGGAAGCAGGGTGTCTGCATAAAGAGCAGGCAATTTCATCAGAACAAAAAGAACACTTACAAAATACATACTAAGTGGAAAGTATCAGAGAAGAAGGGGGAAACGGGCAATGATTAAACATATACTTTATGCCCAGCATGGGTTTTAACCAAAAAACTACACAGGGAATTAGACATTAATATTCTCATTTTGCTGATAGTAGGCTCAGAGAGGTAAACAACCTCTCAAAATTTCCAAAACAAGTGACTGGTGGAAGTAGTATTCAAATCCTGATCTGTTGGATTCCAAAGTCTACCCACATTCTTCTGCTGATCACCACCACCACACTTGGCTCCACAAAGATGGCCAAAATCTAGCCCTTATCTTGGAGTAGCTTGTAAACTACTGGGGAAGATAACACACATGGACACTCAAATATTAAATTAAAATGGGCAAATTGGAGGAGAGCCCTAAAGAAGTTACAAAGAGCTGAGCAAACTCAGACCAGACAGGGAGAAGTAATTTTCACCCGGAGGATACAGGAAGATTTTAATGGAAGACATGGCATTTGAGCTGCTTTGGGGGCTAGCCCAATCTGGGTAGGTAAGGAGATTGAAAAGAGGAGTACTGGGGATTCCAGGCAGCATAAAGATGGGAAATGCTGGTGATCAGGTAATGCATCATGAGAGAAAAATTTGCAAAGGAGGGCCAGGCAGGGGAGGATTTTGAAGTTCACACTGAAGTACACGTACTTTTCTGCAGACAAGGGGGAGCCAATGAGCATGTCAGCACAGGGAAATGACGTGGTCTGAGCTGTACTGAAGAGAGAAGAATGTGAAGGAGGCCAATGTTGGAGGGCTCTGTGCCTCTGCAGTGTTCAGGAGCCTCTTAGCTTTGCATGAATGCAAACAGTGGGCAGTGAATCGGGTCTGAGCTGAGAATGAGGACCATTGAAGAGGCTGCATAAATAACGATGGATTTTAATTAGGATGAGAGCCCTTTGAGTTCTCAAGTAAGATCAGATGTGAGAGACAGCAGATTATTTGCATGTGGGACATGCAATTGCTATGACAAGAAATCAGTGAGGAAGGAAGTGAGGGTCGTCCAGAGCTCAGGGTAGCCCCAGTTACTTCTTTTGCAGAGTATTCTCTGGTTTGGAGTCCTTTTCAGATGGAAATAATTTCTCAAAGAACTCTGAGGTTGTAGACTCTCACCAAGTGATATGCTTTGGCTGTGTTCCCGCCAAAATCTCGACTTGAATTGTATCTCTCAGAATTCCCACGTGTTGCGGGAGGGACCCGGGGGAGGTAATTGAATCATGGGGGCCAGTCTTTCCCGTGCTATTCTCGTGAGAGTGAGTAAGTCTCAGGAGATCTGACAGGTTTATCAGGGGTTTCCGCTTTTGCTTCCGCTCTTGCTGCAGTCGTATGGGAGTCTTTTTGCCTCTCGCCATGATTCTGAGGCCTCCCCAGCCATTTGCAATTGTAAGTCCAATTAAACATTTTTTTGTTCCCAGATTCGGGCATGTCTTTATCAGCAGCGTGAAAACAGACTAACACACCAGGCCTAGGGCTGAAGATAGCGTATTCACTGCTCCATTACTGGCTGCCCTTCAGTTTAAAGGCAGCCATTCAGCCACAGAGAAGTTGGGGCCACAGTCAGTTGAGGCTGAAGATGGAGTTCTGAGCAGCTGGACTGACCTGGCAGTGGGGGCCTTCGTTCATTTGCTGCTGGATTTATCACCCTTCTGTGGTTATCTCATCACCTTGCACAGCTCACACTCAGAGCTGGCCCAGATGGGAAACATATCTTCCCAGCACCTTGGTAGATGAAGTTTCAGGGAATGTGTGGCACATCCCTTGGCTGTGACAGGACAAATAATGGCTGACCAAAAGCTCATTTTCAAAGTTAAAAATTTGGCTAATTTTTATGATCCTGAAGAGAAGAGGAGTGGGGAGCGGGGCAGAGAGAGAGGGAGAGGAAAAGAAAGACAGTGAGAAAGAGAGAGAAAGAAGTTTTAAGATAGACTCCCAACTCTTGGTAGGATGTTGGGAAAGAATGTGACTGACCAGCCCAGATTTATCCTGCAGCACCAGTACCTTCCTATGGTTAATTTCTGTGGGAAGCATCAGGATTTTTGATCTAATCCTAAGTTTTACGGTGTTCAAAATGCTATCAAGCACAACTGGATTCTTGAGAAATCCTTGTTTTTTATTTATTTATTTATTTATTTATTTATTTATTTATTTATTTATTTATTT